>NC_047110.1:77802755-78071394 GCF_902500255.1 Thalassophryne amazonica
CTATAGTACCTGATCCGCATACTATACTATCAAGCATCCCTGCTGGAGCAAAATGGTACACGGTAATCGATCTGTGTTCAGCCTATTTCAGTGTGCCTGTGCACCCAGACTCACAACATTTGTTTGCATTCACATTTCTGGGACAACAGCTAACGTATACACGGCTACCTCAGGGACTGAACCTGTCCCCAGCCATCTTTAACAAAGTCCTGGCTGAAGATTTACAACACCTTGACATACCCAGTACATTGGTGCAATATATGGATGATCTCCTTATTGCATCAGAGACTCAAGAACAGTGTGAAAAAGATTCATTAACTGTATTGCATGCATTGGCAGAGGGAGGTCATAAAGTAAGTAAGGACAAATTGCAGTTCTGCAAACAACAAGTAGAATACTTGGGAAGACAGTTGTGTGGGACCACGCGATGTATAGCCCCAAGCCAAGTGGAGGCTATAATCAAGGGTCCCAAACCCCAAACAGTGGGACAGATGCTTTCATTCCTTGGGATGGCAGGGTACAGTCGGCCGTGGATTTGTGATTATGCTATAAAAACCGCACCTTTGCGTGCCATGATTAGAGCAGTGGGGCAAACAAGCAATGCAGCTCTCCTCGTCTGGACAGATGAGGCAACGGGAGCTTTTGAGGCCCTAAAAACAGACATGCAATCTGCTCCTGCGTTAGGTAACCCAGATTATGGGAAACCTTTCCATTTGTATGTTACTGAAAAAGATGGTTATGCTTGTGCTGTACTAATGCAGGAAACAAATGAAGGAAAACAACCATTGGCCTATTATAGTACAAAGCTTGACAACATTGAAACAGGATTGCCACCATGCTATCAGGGTCTAGCAGCAGCTGCCTTTGCATTTCAAAAAGCATCATCCATAATCATGGGACATGCAGTAACGTTGTACACGTCGCATCAGTTACATGCCCTGCTAACCAGTCAACGTTTTGTCTTAACACAAGCTAGACGCACTGGATATGAAGTTGTGTTGTCCGCTCCAGAAATAACAATACAACGTTGTCACACGGTGAATCCTGCCACCAAATTGACCACACCGTTAGATGGTACTCCACATAATTGTGTGGCAGAGACAGAGAAATTTTTGAGAGCCAGAGAACATTTGTATAATCACGCCATAGATGCAGATCTAACCCTGTTCGTGGACGGCTTATGCTTTCGGGATGCCGCGGGATTGCATGCGGGTATGGGGATAGTTAAACTAAACACGGATGGCGAGACCTTTGAATTACTGGAGTCCCAAGGAATTGATCAGCCTTGTTCAGCCCAACTGGCAGAAATCAAAGCCTTAACTATGGCTTGCCAGATAGCTAAAGATCAACGTGTTAATATCTACACAGACTCAGCCTACGCTTATGGCGTATGTCATGTACATGCAAACATTTGGAAACAAAGGGGATTCCTGAGAGCAGATGGTACCCCTGTCACTCATGGAGAAGCGATTTCTCAACTGTTACAAGCTCTCCAATTACCGTCTGAGGTAGCCATCATTAAATGTGCAGGTCATCAAAAGAATAATAACATCATAGCTCAAGGGAACAACTTAGCAGATGACGCAGCTCGCAAAGGAGCACAAGGAGAAAATATGTTTCCCCTGCTAACCATCCAAGATTGTGCCCCACTGGTTTCACTTGACGCACTGATAGTGGCTCAAAGTAGGGCCAGTGGAGAAGAAAAACGAATGTGGGTTAAACGAGGCGCTATTGAGACACGTAGTCAGGGGCCAGCGGACAAGCTGTGGCGCAGTAGTCATGGACATTTTGTGTTACCCACCAATTTATTACGACATGCAATCATTTGGGCCCACGGACCCGATCATTGTTCGCGAGTCCAAATTATGAACAAACTAAAAGCTGTCTGGTGGTCACCATATATGGCAGCTACAGTGGACCGTTTGTTGAACGAGTGTGAGGTATGTGCACAGTACAATGTCCGGAAATCATTCACAGCCCCTTTAGCCCACATTCCGGTCCCTGATGGGCCATTCAGACATCTTATGATGGATTTCATAGACATGGGAGCTGAAAATCGAGTTAAACGAATGAGATATGTTTTGGTAGTGATATGCAGATTCAGCCGATGGATTGAGGCAGTAGCCTCTGCAAATCAAGACCATAAAACGGTAGCCAAATTCTTGTGCCGAGATGTCTTTCCAAGATTTGGCATTCCAGATACTATCTCATCTGACAACGGTAGGGCTTTTGTAGCCAAGGTTACACAAGAAACATTCAAACAATTGGGTATCAAACAGAAATTTGGGTGTGTTTATCACCCCCAATCAAATGGGGCGGTGGAACGGGCTAATGGCATTTTAAAGAACAAACTAGCAAAAATCATAGCAGACAGCAATGGCAAACTAACCTGGCTGGATGCGTTGCCGCTTGCTTTATTGTCAATGCGCTCACAAACTAACCGACTAACCCATTTGACACCATTTGAAGCTCTTACAGGTCGGCCGATGCCTATTCCATACCTGAGAGGACCCTACGAAGGACCATCGCTGGAGCAGCTACAAGACGAATGGCATAATTATCTGAGACAGTTAACCCAAATACACAAAACTATCTTTTTGCAGGTCAAAGGTGCTACAGAAGACAGAGAAGCAGAGATTCCACTCGAAAATCAGAGCATCCAGCCTGGTGATCTGGTTTACGTCAAGGTGTTCAAAAAGAAGTGGGACAGGCCCCGCCTAGAAGGGTTGGTGGCCCAGCGCCCCTGCGGCCTCGGCAAGCTCGTCTTGGCAGAGCCGCCGGGCCAAGGGGGGAAGCAAGAGAAGCCAGAGACCCTACAGCAGCACCGAGGGACGGCCACGCCTCCCTGCAGCCAGAAGAAGCACCGAGGGAAGGCCACGCCTCCCTGCAGCCAGGCGAACACCGGCCAAGGCGCTCACAGAGACTGATTGAACAAAGACGACGCACAGCTTCAGAGAGTAGTGGATCCCTGCCAGATAGAGCAGTGACAGACTCAGATGCAGACTCAGAAACAACTGGAGACGCAGGCCAACAGACAGACAGAAATACAGACCGACAGATAGACAGGCCACAGGAGACATCAGACTCGGACAGCAACTTAGTAGATTTACCGACAGAAGAACCACAGGAAGTACAACCCAGACAAAGCACAGATACACCACACATCCCTAGTGACAGCTCATCTAGTGACGGCTCACTCAGTAGCACATCTAGTAGCACATCTCAACAGTCATCAGAGCAATGATTAAGGAATTATTCAAGGGATTGACAATACTACTGGTGGTCAGTATGGGAGAAAATAGACATCCAAAACATACAACGGACTGTGCCGTGGCCATGGCCGCAATAGCAGCTAAACAAGGCATTCTAAACACAGGAAAAACATATAATTTGGTATACATTAAATCAAAAGCCTACAAGAACATAGGAATACAGGGAAAGCTGGGGGATTACATATTAGGCGAAGCCATTAGCATCAAATGTGAAGAGGAGGGAACACTCAACATAGAGGTAATTTGTGATAAAAGAGGATGCAGGGAAACCAAGCAAGACGTAACTGTTACAGTACATGAAGCCACAAAATGGGTAAAAATCAAACCAAGGAAAAAGAGGACAATTAGAAGCCTAGAAACAAGCAGTCACTTAGGGAGATGGGATCCCAGTACAGACCTAGCCCGCACACAAGGGTTGAAGACCAATTTATTTTACCAATGGTTGAAATTTTCGGCTAGGCAGATCAGTGAAAAGCCTTGCATAGCCTGTCACCGGAAAGGTGTGATACCTCAGGCTAAACCCCTACCTGATATCAACAACTGTTATAGGAGCCCCCAACATAACTCAGACCAAGCAGAGTGCTATACACAATGTGTTATGAAAATGGCAGTAGGTGATGAAAAATATGCTGCCGACAGTAAACTTTGTCCAGTGCCCCTGAGTACAGAAGGAACCGTTCCACCTATGATTAAAATAGAGAAAGGGATGATACACCCATTCTGTATAGCTAAAGGCTTAGTAGCACAATACATAAGCGATTGGCAGGTAGGGACGACCCAGCCAAAACACCACATACAGTGTATGCAAAAGCAGCAAGAATACAAACCGGCCAAAACAGCATGGAACATTACCGTCTGTCACACCCTGCCAGCAGCAGGCATACAGTGTGAACAAATAGTACCGGCCACAGGGGGGTCTGTAATTGGACTGAATCTCACCCATGCTTCATGGGTATCTACTCCAAATTTAGCTAAGGGAACGGTACCCTTAGCTGACATCTTTTGGATATGCGGACAAAGAAGGAAACTCCTGTCATCGCTGTCCCCGAATTGGAAAGGCCTTTGTGCTCCTGTGATGCTCACAGGAGCAATAACAGTAATTGAAATGCCAAATTCAATACAACCCATGCCACAGAAACTTCGTAAGAAAAGAGGAATAATGACATTTAAAACAGACTACAACATCACAGTAAGAAACGGGATACCAGAAGGGATACCCCGACAATTAGAAGCCATAGACAGTAGCAGAGTTAAAGCAGATGAAGACGCGGATAAATGGGGATGGGCATTGGCGCTGTTCGGGGTTACTCCAAAAATCCGTTCTAGGTTCCAGGAGGTGCAGTGGATTAATTACTTGTGGTATAATCAGCAAAGATACCTGAACTGGACATTGGCAGCAGTAGGAGCCTTAACCGAACAACTGCACGCCACCTCGCTAATGACAATGCAAAATAGATTAGCTATCGAGATGATGATGGCTGATGAACAAGGAGTTTGTATTATGATCAAAGCCACCGAATGTTGCACAGCTATTCCCATGTGTACAGGGGAAGACGGAAATTTGACAGAGCTCTTAATCACACTTGAAGAGATGCAACAGGAACTGTTAAGTAACTCCATAGGAGGGAGAAATGAAACTGACGATTCTGGATACATTGTAGGGAATGGAATGAATATTGGCCCACTATTTTCACTGTTTGGGACTCTGAGGAGAGGGTGGATATCATGGAAAGACTGGTTATACCAGATAGGTGTAGTCTTGGCACTAACAGGGGTGGCGGTCTTGCTGGTAATATGTTGTGGTATTCCCTTGATAAAATTTCTGGTCAATAAATTGATTTAATCCACAGTAGGACAGCTCCCACTGTTAGCCATCCGAGCCCTGGAAGAAAGCACAAACGAAACAGACAGAGAACCAGAATATATGGAAATGGATGAAATACCAATTATCCTCCCCGACAGCCCCCAGCTCCCTAATATTGTGGCGTACACCCCAGATAGGGAGGACTGGGATGGACCGTGCTTGGTGATATTGTAGACGAGGAAGAAGACATGCACGCACATTTACATTCACACACATGCACCCACAAAAATGAGGGATAGGATAGACAATATCTGAAAGAATGACATGGAGCTGTAATAATGAACATATATGTATATTACTAGGACACAGGAGTATGGCTGAGAGACCAGACTCCCCTGATCAGGGACCTATGCCTGATCTGCCTCTATCAAGTCTGATTGGACTCTCAGAACTGTTTGGAGAAGAGGATATACAGGAGGGATGGTCGAGACATGATTGGTCGCCACAGCCGCCTTCCATCCAGCAGCTAAACCAGTTGGCAACAGAAGGATCTTCATCGTTCCAGCACCTGGCGATGACGGCTTCACAGAATCTGCCTGCAGCAAGAGTCGGCCCGAGGACTCCACCATCACCTGAAGGACCCTTTGGACTCAGGAACACACCCCTTCCGCAGATGCCATGAAGACAGTCACATGTGCCAGTGGCAACGATACCCTCCAGGGGAGGCAGCCAAGGTCGGCCATATGCAGCAACTGCCCGAGTGCATCCTAGACCCAATTCACTGCTAGGACCTGTCCCCAGCTTTCCACCCCCAAGGCAGGAGAGATATTCCGATCAGCCCAGTACCTCTGGAGGAGGATCAGCAGGGGTGGACCTTAGTCGAACTCACCGACCAGGACAGAGGGGAGCTTTGTACAGGCTGCTAAATGCCCAGAGTGTCCCAGCCACTTGCCCGAGCGACATCAGCAATACTCCCCCCACACACGAAATGCCTTCCCCCTTGTACTTCCTGTCCCCTGGACTGCACAACCTTAATCTGGTCATGGTCACCCCACAGGACATGGCAATCTTGGTTCGAGAGCTTTGTCTTCCACAAGAGTCTGTTCCAAAAACCTTGGAGCAGCTCCTGCCCCTCACAAATCACATTCCCCATGGACTATTTGAGGAACTCATGCCACAACTGAGTCAGACAGCTGCATACCTGTTAAGGATACACCGTGAGAATGCCAACATCTCTTGTGCTCAGGAGGGCCTCCATACTCAACTGTGTGGTCTTCAGTCTAGTATGGACATGCTAGCCAGCATGATGGAGCATATGGAAAGGGAACAGCTAGGGCTGGCCACCACCACCCTGAATGTGGGCAAGAATTCTCTGGGGGCCCTGTACAACCTGGCCAAGCAGCACAAGGAGCTGGAAAGATCCATCAGAGAACTGCACGACTGTCTGAAAGCCAGAATTCCTGATCCTTCCCCCACTACCCCTGAAAGGCCAACCTCCCCATATTCCCCAACTTCTCCCAAAACTTCAGATGCTGAGTAAATGCTGAGGAGCGCGGACTGACGTAATGGCACTGAACACGGACTATGATCTTGGTTCTTGAGTTTGAATTGCGGACTGGTTTCAGAAATCTGAGTGTAAATAAAAACAAAGAAGGATATATGTTAGTAACGAAGGTCGGGTAAATGTCTGTCCTTACCATCATCTGCGTAACACAGATAAAGCTAAATGCGTACACATAGATATCACATTGCAAAGTTATAAAAAGGGGACCCTTACACGGCGTGTTTGTAGATTTAGTAGTAAAGATGCACCATAGGGACCCCTTTTTCTTAAATTATAGCATGCCTCAAGAGACATGCATCGCCTAAATTTGGCATCTGGCCAAAAAGGGCATTAGAAAACAAGCTGAAAAAAGAAGAAAAACAAAGTGGAGAATGTTGAGAAATGGCCTATAATGAAAACCATTATATGATTGACTAAGGCAAATGACTTAAGGACGGACATGAAGGGAAACCATTTATGGTGTTTATCATTTAACTAGACATAGCTGCGCTAACCTTAGAATAGTTTCTTGATTGGTTGCCTAAATAGTGGTAACGTAGGGGTTATTTGATGCATTTAAATAATAAATGTGTGACGCTTTAACAAAATAATATGTAGAACCAAGTATAATGGGTTGGAGCCTCTGGTTGAGTGAGACAATAGATGCCAGAAGATGATTGGTTGCACTGATGTCAATGTAAAGCCTTTACTTTGCCATGATTAAGAGGTTGCTGTAACTTGTTTTATGTGGCCATTTTAAGTGCCTTGAATTACACCAAAACTCAATGTTTGAATGTCACCTTGCGTTGATATAATCCAGCTAATTGATCACCTTGTGCCTTAGTATGTAGGTTCACCTGCACTTCAATATATTTACCGTGTGAAGTATCACTGATATTCATATCCGCACCAGAGTTATCAGTAATTTGAGTGATGTGTTTTTCTTTTTTATTGCAATGCACAAATGAGGATGTCTTGTCAGTAAACAACCCAAGAGTATAGTTGATGTAATGGGACTCTTTCGAGTCCCAGAGGAGGGACTGTAGAAGAATTTTTAGGTCCTTATTTGAACTATGATGAACTATCAAGTGTCCTGATCCGAACTGTATGTCCTCTGGTTGAACTAGCAGGTGTTCAACCCCAAAAAAAGGGCTCTATTAGTCATTCAGTCTGTCAGGGGCTTTCCAAGGCCTTTTAGGTGCTTTCCCGCAGGCCACGTGCAGGGGCCTCAGGCCAGCTACACCTGTGGCTGAGGCCACGTGCGGGGGGAGCCTCAGGCCAGCTGCACCTGTGGCTGAAGGTCTTTTAAAAAAATCAGTTGTAAATCCTTCACGTTTTAATGGGAGCGTTTGTCACATTGAAATAATGGCCTAACACCTGCTTAGGGTTCACTAGAGGACGCTTCCAATAGAAAACCATGTCTTGGGAATTAAATAAATAAAAAAGTCGAAGGAGGAGCGATGCCCGCGGGTCTCCAATAAATAGATGAGCGCGGTTGTCATATTCAGTCTCTCTAGAGGACTCAGTTTGTCTAAGCTCTGTGTCGAAGGCTTAAATAAACTTAAAAACTCTGTGCATTTTATCTTGCTTAAGGCTGAATTATTCTAAAGTGTTGTGTCCTTTTCTAGCATATCACTTGCAATTAGTTTGTGTTATCTAAAAGACGACATCCTGAGAAGACTAAAGACGAGCCACGACACCTGCCTGCCCAGATGGAACGTATCCTGCGGGCTATGTCCTCGACTCCTGGAGTTCCTGGCGTGTGGCATGCTTGGCGCCTTTCTCTGTTGAGGATGTCGAGGATTTATTTATTTTTGGTCTCATGGCAGTAGGGCTGGTACTTTTTGGCTTATGTGCTGCCCTGATCTACAGGAAAATTGGCAAGACGGCGGCATCAAGAACCACAGGCCCTCGCTTGTCCGTCATGATTAACGAGGTTGGCAAGGCAGTGCATTCTCAGACTGCGTTGACTCTTGAACTCAGACGCAAACTGGATGACACCTTGGAGCTGATGCGTGCCTTGCAGTTGAAGCCGAAGGTTTCGGAGGCCGGTGAATATTCTTAATTGATAATTGGGAATATTCTTAATTCATAATTGGGATTTGGCTGAGCGAGTGGAACTGTTAAAAGTGTTTTTCACTGCTCGGCTGCAACACTAAAGGCTATCTAGCATCAAGGTCAATTGCCCACTGTTTACCTCGTGAGGAATTTATCCAGGCTCTTGTGAGATTATTCAGCTCCATTCTTATCTCAACCCACAAGGACAATAAACTGACAGGCTTACACATGGACTGAAGCATGCCCCAGCTTTCTCCTCTTACCTCCATTCCTGCCCCTCCCTCCCCACGGCAGGCCTCTGTCCTTCCCAAGCTGGCAGGCGGCGCGACCTGACAGTTGCAGGCGGCCTTCACCCACTTTGCCTCAATTCAGAAGACGGACTACTTCAAGTTCAGTGCACATAAACAATGTCAAATGTATATGTGTATTTTGATGTGTGCCATTATTACGGTAAACAAGTAATAATTGTGGATAAATTGCTGAATCTTGTCTGAGGTAATTGGAGTGTAAACGGAATCGCCCTTTTTGGGATCAATAAAGTTGTCTGAAGTCTGAAGGAGTCTGTGCTGCCTGCAATAAAACTCAAATCCAAACACACTGAAAATACATGATGTGTAAAATAAATAAATAAATAAATGATGGTATTAGGCAGCATGGTGGCTTAGTGGTTAGCACTGTTGTCTCACAGTAAGAAGGCCCCAGGTTTGCTTCTGATCTGGTCTTTTCTCTGTGATATTTGCATGTTCTCCATGTATCTGTGTGGGTTCCGGCTTTCTTTCACTTCCAAAGAGCAGGTTAGGTGAACTGATAACTCTAAATTGACTGCATATACTATATTAAGTGAGAATTTGACTGTGTTTGTCTGTCTGTGTGTGTCAACCCTGTGATAGACTAGCACCAGGGTGTATCCCACCTCTCACGCAATGACTCCTGGGATAGACTCCAACCTGGCATGACCCTTAACTGGAAGAAGAGGGTTAAGAAAATGAATGAATAATGGAAATTCTTTCTTCTGTCCAAACGTTTAACTGTACCTGTGACAACGTGATTTATTGTAATCATAACATATAATGAGATTACATGACAGTCTAACGCAACAGACTTCCAGTTTGGTAGCGTTCTGGTTCAGAAAAAGCAACACTTCTGTTTTCGCACCCACAAATAATACTATGAGGAAATCTGGCGATTGTGTGTGCATGTCTTGTTGCAGTGTTTCACTTACTGGAAATGGAGAGTGTGTGTGTGTGTGTGTGGGGGGGGGGGGGGGGGGGGGGGGGGCACAACCTCATGTATGCTACAAACATGAAGTGAAAACATCAATAACATACCTCGCTTACTGACTTGCCAAATGGCCAGATGAAATAGCAGCACAACCTCCAGCAAAGTTTACCTGAAGTGAGAGAATTGTAACTAAAAAGGGCAAAACATGAAATTCAGTAAATTATTGCTATTTTTTAAATTTTTAACAATCGGTGTGTACTTCTGCATACCATATGGGGCTCCTATGATAGTAATGAACATAAGAATGCAGACCATGAAGTACACCAGGGAGACCCACCAACCAAAGAGAAACACATAGGTGATATTTCCACATGTGAGGAGATGACCTGACAACATAAGTACAGACAAATTCATTCCAGACGATTCAGTGTTCTAATAAAGATGCAAAACCTTAATTGATTTCTTCCACATGACTGCCATCAATTCAAGGTGTACCTGTGCGTGGCTTCATGACGTTCAGTTCGGAGTAGAGCTCTTTCACAACATCTGATCGACCTTCAAACGGACGCTCAGTCACATGGCTCTTCCATTTTCTGAAACCAAACTAATACACACACAAAATCAAATCAAGTGTCTCAAGGCTTTACTACCAGTTGCAGTGATCTCAAACTACTCTCAATTTGCTGTGCAGAATCCCCGCCTTCAAGATTCCTACCCTGTAGTTGTTAACCAGTTTGTTGGCTTCCACTTCGTTCTCTGCTCTGATGGTTCGTTTGTTTTGGACCATTTCCCAGCTTTCATCACAGACGCTAGGAGCTGAAATCACAGAAGCAATTAGAAAAAAAATAATATTTCAAATCAGAATTGCACTCACATGCAGGGACGTTCCTGGGTAACGCCAATGGTGCAAAGGCCCACACATCATAAAAACTAAGAGCCTTTTCCATCAATGCTGCATGTGCAGCCAGTGTCAAGGTAGCTGTAAATAATGAATGATAATCATATTTATGTATATTACTGTTTTAACAATGGTATATTATTAAAACAATGTGTAGTACATTTGATCCTGTATACTGGACCCCTGTTTGAGGAGGCAGCCAAGCAACACTCGCAACTCTGTCATCCTGGACGATAACATGGACAATTACAATGACCTTAGAACCCTGATCTAGAATTGGTCTTTTGTTCCTCGATCGATTTTTGTTGCACTTTGTTTATTTTATCTCTGCTATTGTTAGAATGACATAAGCAGTGGGTCACACCTCTGACTCCAGTCTGCTTGGGAAAAAAAAATGCCGGAGAGAGTTTTTCCCTTACCACTGTTTTTGCTCAAGGGGGTTGGTAAGGTTAGACCGTATCCTCGTGAAACATCTTGGGGTGATTTATGTTGTGACTTGGCACTATATAAATAAATTGAATTACATTTTCTGTTTTTAGGTGCATGTGCTGTACAGTTACTAAATAATTAATTTATTCTTGAACACTAAAAATATTAAGTCAAAGACCCACAGTACGGTACCTACAACCCCTGGCAAAAATTATGGAATCACCGGCCTCGGAGGATATTCATTCAGTTGTTTAATTTTGTAGAAAATAAAGCAGATCACAGACATGACACAAAACCAAAGTCATTTCAAATGGCAACTTTCTGGTTTTAAGAAACACTATAAGAAATCAGGAAAAAAAATTGTGGCAGTCAGTAACGGTTACTTTTTTAGACCAAGCAGAGGGAAAAAAAATATGGAATCACTCAATTCTGAGGAAAAAATTATGGAATCATGAAAAACAAAAGAACGCTCCAACACATCACTAGTATTTTGTTGCACCACCTCTGGCTTTTATAACAGCTTGCAGTCTCTGAGGCATGGACTTAATGAGTGACAAACAGTACTCTTCATCAATCTGGCTCCAACTTTCTCTGATTGCTGTTGCCAGATCAGCTTTGCAGGTTGGAGCCTTGTCATGGACCATTTTCTTCAACTTCCACCAAAGATTTTCAATTGGATTAAGAGCCGCACTATTTGCAGGCCATGACATTGACCCTATGTGTCTTTTTGCAAGGACTGTTTTCACAGTTTTTGCTCTATGGCAAGATGCATTATCATCTTGAAAAATGATTTCATCATCCCCAAACATCCTTTCAATTGATGGGATAAGAAAAGTGTCCAAAATATCAACGTAAACTTGTGCATTTATTGATGATGTAATTACAGCCATCTCCCCAGTGCCTTTACCTGACATGCAGCCCCATATCATCAATGACTGTGGAAATTTACATGTTCTCTTCAGGCAGTCATCTTTATAAATCTCATTGGAACGGCACCAAACAAAAGTTCCAGCATCATCACCTTGCCCAATGCAGATTCGAGATTCATCACTGAATATGACTTTCATCCAGTCATCCACGATTGCTTTTTCTTAGCATTGTAACCTTGTTTTTTTCTGTTTAGGTGTTAATGATGGCTTTCGTTTAGCTTTTCTGTATGTAAATCCAATTTCCTTTAGGCGGTTTCCCAGACGTTGACTCCAGTTTCCTCCCATTCGTTCCTCATTTGTTTTGTTGTGCATTTTCGATTTTTGAGACATATTGCTTTAAGTTTTCTGTCTTGACGCTTTGATGTCTTCCTTGGTCTACCAGTATGTTTGCCTTTAACAACCTTCCCATGTTGTTTTTATTTGGTCCAGAGTTTAGTTTCAGGTGTTAGTTTTGGGGATGAAAATTTACAGGGTGATTCCATAATTTATTCCTCAGAATTGAGTGAGTCCATATTTTTTTTCCCCTCTGCTTGGTCTAAAAAAGTAACCGTTACTGACTGCCACAATTATTTTTCTTGATTTCTTATAGTGTTTCTTAAAGCCAGAAAGTTGCCATTTGAAATGACTTTAGTTTTGTGTCATGTCTTTGATCTGCTTTTTTTCTACAAAATTAAACAACTGAATGGACATCCTCCGAGGCCAGTGATTCCATAATTTTTGCCAGGTGTTGTAGTATGGCCAGTATTTTTTTTTCCAAAGTATTATATTGCTGCTGATTATTATTATTAGTAGTAGTAGTAGTAGTAGTATTAACAGCACTATTATTATTAAGTGCAAATAAATGTCTTAAAATGTCTTAAAAAGTGGTCAGTGTGAGCAGCAGGAAAACAGGTGCACTGGCTGTTATCACTGCATCAGCGCCGCTTTGAAACTGCAAGACTAAAGCGCACTGTCGATGATCTGTGCAAACAGACTTATTAAAGTCCATTTTGTAGTGGATAATGTCAGACATATAGAGTGATGGAGTATTTGAGTGCAAGCATCAGCTGTTGTTGTTGACCTCCACATAGTCGGTCACGGCTCGCTCCATGAATGCAACAGGTCTGAGGATCTTGCTCCAATGAGGGATCTGAAAGAGTAAACAAGAAACTGGTTATTCTCTGAAAACTACAAGGTTTCTAACACAGTCCCAAAGTATGCAACTGAAATACACATGGAGTAAATAATAAAAGGCCATCCCTATCCAGCAAAAGCAAGCATCTATAATCTGCCACAGCCAGGTGTCACATGGGCATCCCCTTGGCCCTGTAAAACCTCAGGAGTGAGACATCTGTGTGTTGGACCACATTTTGGAAAAACCACTATGTGGACGTAGCATTGTACATGGAACTCCCTCACAATGCACGGATCTCCGCACTCATCCCCACCTGAGGTGGCTCATGTAGAAATGTTCACTAATTTAAAGAGTTGAAAAGCAGCAGGAAATACAGTTTGTAACATTGCTATCATGAACCAGCCCCCAAACACACACAAAACCTTGGTGTATGACACACTGATATTTTGCATGAGAATTAGCAAATCCTCTATCAAATTAATTTTGTCTTGTGAACACAACTGTATTAACCCATTTACTACATTTATGCAGAAAAAAATACCAATTTACTGTGTATTATATTCATACTTAAGCACAAAGACTCAATTTATCTGTATTTCTGTTTGATTATATCATTATATATAGTCCATGAGCCAAGCAGGTTTTTGGTACCACTTAAGGGGAATAAACAACACTTTGAATCCAGCCTCAGTGTATCATGGCCTACACAAAAATGTATGATAGCCATCCCATGGTGGTAGCTGTAGCCAGGTAGGGGTCAGTGAAGAATTACACAGAGGTCAAACTTTAAAAACGCTCCAATCATGTTGAAAACTATATCACATTACTTATCTGGTCATAATAATTCCAAAAAGGTATAGTTTGGACTATCTGTGATGGACTGTTTTGGAGTTATGGGGTAACAACAGCAAAAATGGTGACAAAGATCAGTTTCAGTTTATACAGGGGTCAAAAGTACAAAGAAATCAAACCATAGATGTCCATACATGAATTTTTGTGGAATAATGCAAAATAACACAAGGGAAAGAGTACTGAACAACTGAAGAAAGAGAGGTGCAAAAATGCATGGAAAGCCAAGGCACCAGCTGAAATCTATCAGTAATTAAAAAGCAGTCCTGCCCCTTTTCAGTGCAAATTAATATCAGATGGGTCAGTCCCAAATGATAGCCTAGAAAAGGGTGTCTCATTACCAAGGTGTCACACAAGAAACGTCTCATGATGGGTAAAAGCAAAGAGCTCTCTCAAGATCTTCACAATCTTATTGTTCCAAAACATACAGATGACATTGGTTACAGAAACATTTCTAAACTTCTGAATGTTCCAGTGAGCACTGTTCGGGCCAGAAGTGGAAAACTCTGGCTTCAGAAAGTAAAAGCCTCACCATGTATTGCTTCTACCCATGCACCTAAAACCAGTGATCTCAGTAATTAGTTCATCCACCTGTCTGAAGAGTTGAACTAATTATAATCAGCTGCTTTATTATGAAAGTGGAACAAATATGTGGTTGGACTTTTACTTTCTGAAGGCGGAATTTTCCACCTCTGGTTCAGGCCATAATCTGGAAGAGGAAAGAATATCATTTCACCATATACTGGCTCCTCACAAGATTTCAGACGGAAGAGTGAACAGAAATATCAGAAGCGTTGTCCAAGGGCCAAGGACCACTTGTGGAGAGCTTCAGAAAGATCTGGAATTAGCCAGTACACTTGTTTCAAAGAAAACAATAAGAAAACTCAACCGCCATGGCCTGTATGCACGCTCACCATGCAAGACTCCATTGCTGAAGAAAAAGCGTACAGAAGCTTGTTTAAAGTTTGCTAAACAACATTTAGACAAGCCTGTGAAATACTGGGAGAATATAGTCTGGTCAGATGAGACAAAAATTTAACTCTTTGGATGCCATATTACACACATTGTTTGAAGGTCAAATGGCACTACACATCACTTCCAAAACATCACACCAACATTGATGTTTGGAGGGGGAACATCATGGTGTGGGGCTGTTTTTCAGCATACAGCACTGACAAACTTCACTGGAGGAAGGATGAATGGAAAAATGTACTGAGACCTTCTTGATAAAATGTACTGCCATCTACCGGGATGATGAAGATGAAATGATGGTTGACATTTCGCAAGACAGTGATCCAAACACACAGGCAAGGAAACTCTCAATTGGTTTCAGACAATGAAAATAAAGCTGCTAGAATGGCCCAGCCAATCACCTGACTTGAATCCAATAGATCTATGGAAAGAACTAAAGACCAAAGTTCGTAGAAGAAGTCCACAGAACCTTCAAAATTTGATAACTGTTTGTGTTTTCTGTTTGGAAAAATGTGCCAAAATCAAACCTGGGCAATGATGTGACTAGTTTCTCCATACAGGAGGCGTCTTGAAGCTGTCATTAACAACAAAGGCTTTTATATAAAGTATTAAATAAATTTTAGTAAGCATGTTCAATACTTTTTCCCTGTGTCATCTATGTTACAATAGCCAAGTGGCCTCTGTGTGCATGTATCATGCATGAGAGCGTGTTGCTTTGAACACAGAGAAACTGGGGAGAGCAGACATTTGCCGTTTGGTATGCTTATGTATTTTGGGTCAAGGATGAATGCTGCGAAAACAGAAAGGTAATAGGACTAACAGCAATACTAGCTAACAACAGTGAACAATGGAAGTTGATAATTAACTTCTGGATTTGTACACCATTCCAGCAGAGGGTGGTAAATCATCTATATATTAAAATCCAAGTGGCCTTTGTGTATATAACTTTTTTGTGAACAACTTTTTATTGTTATAAAGTAATAAACAGATTCATCAAACAGGTAATACAATTAGATCATCACTCACTCATTTTCAACTGCTTAATCCAATTAAGGGTCATGGGAGGCTGGAGCCTATCCCAGCAGTCATATATCATAAATAAGTTAAAAAAAAAAAAAAACAGAAGGAAAAAAAATGAACTCAGCAGCGAACCGCCACCCCATCTCAGCCCTTACATCTGGATCTCTACAGGACTACAGCAGGACATGAAAGACCACATTTTCACCAAAAAAGAAAAAAAAAATAGTGATTACAACAATTGCTTAACCTTGTCTGCCATCGTTTCCCATCCTAGGATGATGTCAGCTCCAGCACCATGCATTCTTGCCACTGATGGTTCCATGTTTATGATGTCAATGTACATGTTAATCCAGTGGGGCTTAGTAACTGTATGCAGAGGTTTCCAGCATAAGGCCAGCATCTTTTTGGCAGCAGTGATTCCTGTTAGGAGCGTATGTCTCTTCAAACATGACAACTCTAGTGAAGTGCTATCATTCAAAAGTAACAAACACAGTGGGAGAACATGGTACAGTGACATCCAGTACAATGGAAAGAGAAGCAGACCTCACACCAAAAAAGCCTCACGTCTTTACATTCCCAGGAGATGTGCATGTATGAGCCTATAAACCCGTCTGAGCACAGACTGCAGATTGATGTTACATGCTTCATAAGAAAGTTTTTTTCTTGGACTGAGGTAAGTCCTGTGGATATAGTTGAAATGAATTTGTTGATGGTCTGGGTTTTTAGAGTCAAAGATAAGTGAGGACCAGATCTTTTCCCAATCATGTCCGATGTAGTGCTTCAGTTCACTAGACCACACGTGTTAATAGGAAAAGTTAGACCAGACCTCTTTTTTGTCCTCTATTGTATAAAATGGAGTGCTAAGGATGAATAGTGAGAGGAGAAATCCATGGCACTCAATATGCTTTCATGGATGATCGTAGTTGAAAGCACTAAAACAGGGATGTTCCAGGCAAATGATAACACATTTTCAAATCATTAAAGTCATGAAGCCCATCCTTATACATCTGACAAAACATGAACACCCCGAGAACTCCAGTCCGGAGATGAGAATGGGACCTCCCTCCAATGAGTAGGGACTAGTTATTGAAGAATGGACTATTCAGGTGCCATTTACATGTGCTTTTAGATTCCTTCTCAGCAGTAACCCATATCGATAAGAGGAAACTCATTATGGGACCAAGCCGCAGCTTAGCTTGTTTCAAAGGAACAGCAGAGTATATCAGATCCTCCAACCATTGTGGGGATGCTAGGTTCTGTTCTATTAACTTCCAACAGGGATCAGAATTTGGGTTATGCATGAAGAACTGTTCAGATGAAAAGCTGATGTGGTTTTTGGCTAGACTCAGGAACTGTGCAAAGTATTTTTTTTAATGGAAGTTTGAAGTCAGTGCACAGCATCACTGGACTACACTTCACAATTTGGACTTTAGCAGCAGTGGAACACCAAAATGCAAGTCCGTTTTCTGTTGTTTATAAATTAATAAAATATCACACAAATATCACATACCATTCAACGAGGTGAAGCCGAGTTGAATGGTATGTGATATTTGTATTTTTCCACATTTCACCTCATGAAATATATGTACCATTGAACTCATAAAAATTCATTATTTGCATAACAACACTGAACAATGGACGTTGATAATTACATTCTGGACTCACACCTCATTCCCTGCAATGGGTCTGTAACCAACTTTTCTGCAGCGCGGCTTTGCTTTGAACCTTGAACCAATCGAAGCAGTGATTCGCAGATCAAAGCACCGCTTCGATCTGGTGCTTCGTTGATTCGTTGTTTTATGTTGCTTTATCTTAATTTTCCCTGCTAAAACCACAAAGAGCATATGTCTGTGAGTAATATTTACCTTTTTTATGTTAAACCGACCTGTTATGGTCTTCTGAAAGTTGATAGATGTATTTTATAACTTAAAAACAGGACCGATGCTAATGCGTTAGCAAGAACCTGATGAAACAAAACAGAAAAGATAAAACCAACTAACAATGAAAATAAATAAATACATATAGAATCCAATCCAATCCACTTTATTTATATAGCACATTTAAACAACAGAACAGTTTCCAAAGTGCTGCACATAAAAATGATTATACAACTATACAAAACAATAAACCCACTCAGATACTAATAAATAAATAAACATAAAAACAAAACAATAAATAAATAAAACACTAGGCCAAAGACAACAGAGGACCATACAACTCATGCAGAGCTAAAAGCCAGAGAATAAAAGTGGGTCTTTAGACGAGACTTAAAACACTCCATTGTGGGGGCTGTTCGAACGTGGAGAGGCAGAGTGTTCCAGAGCCTGGGCCCAGCCACAGAGAAGGCCCTGTCCCCCCTGGTCTTAAGTCTCGTCCTAGGCACCACAAGCTGGAGCTGGCCCTCAGACCTCAGAGCACGCGCTGGGGAGTAAATTTGGAGGAGGTCTACAATATATTGTGGGGCCAGTCCATTTAAAACTTTAAAAACAAATAATAAAATTTTAAAATCAATTCTAAAATTATCAGGGAGCCAGTGCAAAGACGCAAGAATAGGTGTAATATGTTCATGTTTTTTGCTCCCAGTTAAGAGGCGTGCAGCAGCGTTCTGGACTAACTGCAATCTGTGAAGTGTATTTTGATTAATTCCATAAAAAAGTGAATTGCAGTAGTCCAGGCGTGAAGAAATAAAAGCATGCATGACGCGCTCCAAGTCAGAAAAGGATAAAATTGATTTAATTTTGGTTAAAAGACGAAGCTGATAAAAGCTAGATTTAACAACCGCCTTGACCTGCCTGTCCAGTTTAAGATCAGAGTCCATAATGACGCCAAGGTTGGTGGCTGTGGGCTTCATGTGTTGACTGAGAGGGCCCAGGTCTAATCGAACTGTGGAACCAACACTGGGCCCAAACACCATCACCTCTGTTTTGTTCTCATTTATTAATTTTTGAGCCAACCAAGCACTGACGTCTTCCAGGCACACAAGCAAGGGTGTCAGGGGGCTGCTAGAGTTCTTCTTAATAGGCAAATAAATTTGAGTATCATCTGCATAAAGATGATAAGATATGCCATGTTTTCTAAACACCTGACCTAACGGGAGAAGGTATAGGGTGAAGAGAATAGGCCCAAGAATAGAACCCTGGGGGACTCCACAGTTCAGAGGAACAGAAGACGAGGTGGACTCCCCCAGCCTGACAGTAAATGAACGGCCTGTAAGGTAAGAATGGAACCAGTCCAAGGCTGTCCCCCTGACACCCACACAGTTCTCAAGAACAGATAAAAGAGTTGCATGGTCAACTGTGTCGAAGGCAGCAGTCAAGTCTAAAAGCACCAGAATGGCGGAATCACCAGAATCAGTGATTAAAAACAGGTCATTAAAAACCTTTAAAAGTGCAGACTCCGTGCCGTGAAATAATTTATAACCTGACTGAAAACTGTCTAAAATGTTATTCGTTTCTAAAAACTCTTGTAGTTGTACAAGAACAGCTTTTTCCAAAATCTTTGAAATAAAAGGAAGCTTAGATATGGGCCTATAATTAGAGATAACAGAGTTATCAAGACTTGCTTTCTTTAAAAGAGGCTCAACTGCAGCCTGCTTACAAAATGCAGGAACTTTTCCTGACATAAGGCTGCTGTTCACCAAAACAACAACATCAGGGCCGATAGTTCCCCAGACCTCTTTAAAGAGTCGTGGGGGGATACAGTCTGAGGGACAAAATGAAGGTTTGAGATTTTTAACAATATTTGATAAATCTGAAAATAACACAGGTTCAAACCGGTCTAACACAGCAGAACAGGCGTGAGCCATGATTGAACTGGCCGAAGTGACAGTCATCCCAGCCCTAATACTGGCGACCTTATCACAAAAGAAATTTAAAAAGCGATTACAAACAACTTGAGTTGCTTCCAAAGTGGTGGATTGGCCAGGGTTTAACAAAGATCCAATAGTTTTAAAAAGCACACGAGGTTTGTCCCAGTTATCAGAAATTAGATTGGAAAAGTATTTTGCCTTTTCAGACCTGACCATATTTTGGAATTTTCTCCAACTTTTTTTTTAAGAATTTGATAGGAGACGGTCAGTCCATCTTTCTTCCATTTGCGCTCCTACACTCACATCTGGCCTGTCGCACAGTTTCATTCAACCAGGGCTCCTGCCTGGGTTTAGGGTGCATAGCTTTGAGTGGAGCAATAGTGTTCATAATGGTATTGCATGCCAAAAGAAAAGTAGATGCAATTTGTTCTGTATTTTGGCATGTGACAGCTACATTGTTTGGTCTCATTGGTCTCAGCTGCCGCCGATAGCATGCAGAAACACTCGGTTTATTACTGCTGTCCAAAATAAAATTAAATAACACCGGACGGTGATCAGAGAACACTGCATCCAAAAGCTGAACATTACTGACATCAAAACCATTAGTTAAAAGCAAGTCCAACCTATGACCAAATATGTGCGTTGCTTCAGTAACATGTTGCATAAAATTAAAGGTATCAATCAATTCTAAAAACTCAGTAGCCAAAGGCTTGGACGGACAGCAAACATGAACATTAAAATCACCCAGAAGTAAGAATTGATCATACTGTGGAATAACAGCTGCAAGCAAGTCAGAGAAATCCTTTAAAAAATCTTTGTTGTGCTTGGGTGGGCGATAAATAAGTGCGCACAACACAGGATTGCGGCGTCCCAGTTCAAAGTAGCATAATTCAAATGATGAAAAACATCCAGGCACAATACGTTTATATGCCAAACTGTCTCTGAAAATAGCAGTAATGCCACCACCCCGACCACTGCTTCTTGGAACATTAATGAATGAGCAGTTCGAAGGAACCAGGTCAACAAAAGCTGAGGACTCACCCGCAGAGATCCAAGTCTCAGTCACAAACAATACATCCAAAAAGTGTGTGGAGAAGAAATCCTGCAAAATGAAAGTCTTGTTCATCACAGAACGCGCATTAACTAGCGCACAGTTGATAATCTGTGTATTAGCCTCCGAAGCTACCTGGCTAAGGCCTCGGAGGTTGGCGTGGTTTATGCCTAGAGAGACTTCAGCTCGATGTGGCTTGGTGGTACGTAGCGTCCAGGGCTCCACATCAAGCGGAGGAACCACAGGAACCAACCAGGCTCCAGAAAAGTTCAAGGTGCGGCGCGACGTGAAACGACGAAAACAGTCCATATATTCAATGGGGATATTGTACAAATCTGCAGAATGTGTCAGCCAAAGCTTCAGCTTGACAAGAGTACCCCCACGCCTCCCTCAACGTCTCTTCTTTCGTTTGACAGGTAAGATACCGGTGCGCGACAGGTACACAGGAACATTAGCCAGCAGAGGGGAAAAATAAGTTCCACTATTACGATATGCCTCCACCGAATCCACCGCAGATTTTATTTTCAAAAGCTCATAGCGGTTATAGCTCAGCAGAGAGTCAATGGACCTTGTCATCAAACACAGTATGATTAAAAAACATACAACTATCGCCAGTACAAGACGGCGTGCCAAGCATGCCGGCGCCATCTTCTTCCTCGTATCTCAAACAATCTGATTGTGAGACAGGGGGCGTCAAAATATTCAATAAATAAATTCAATAAATAACTGTTTCCTGTGAACATCTAGTGACTCATACACCTCCACTTCATCCCTGTTTAATTTAAGTTTAATGACAATTAAACTTTCAGTCAAACCATATTTTCAATTTGTTAATTACTTCAGTAATTTTCTCCAGAACTATCTGCCAAGCTAGAAAACTGCTGCATCCTGGTAAGGGCAGAATAAACTGGAATGAATTTGAATAAGGAAAGTTGTTTTTTTTTCTCTCTCTCTCATCAAATGGATGCTGCACTCACTGCAGTTTATTGTCTGGAATAGTCCCAGACTGCATTTCAGAGATTCTAGAATTCAAACATTTTCATGTGGGTGGTGTTGGGGGGTAAATTTGGGTTTCAGCTTTTTTTGTTTTTTTTTTACCATTTTCATCCCTGAATATGTCAATCGTGAGTCACTTTTGCGCGGATTAAAGTGACTAACTGGGACTTCTGTCTTGTTGCGAGAAAGAAATGCGAATCATCCTCCATTCTGTTCACACAGCTCCAAACTCTGCACGGCTCTCTGCTGATAGTGTCCAGTCGGAATTAATAAATTCAAAGTGAAACGCCATTTAAATCAAATGACACCTCTTTCCAAATGTTGTAATGCCAAATGCAATTGATCAAAATGTTTATTCCTTCCAAAACGAGACGTCCTGCGCTGACGTGCAGCAGCCAGCTGAACTCAGCTCAGAGGTACGGAGAAACATTCATGCCAAAATGTCTGAAAGGAAATGCTTTTGACAAAAACTACAGATTTTATTTATGTCCAAAGATTAACGATCCAGTGACCAATTTAAAATGTTGAATCTTGACATAGAAAACCTGTAAAGTCTACTTTTAGTACACAGAAAACTCAGAGGTAACAACAATGGAATCGATAAGGAATCGGATCAATAAGCGGAACTGATAATGGCATCGACATCGATAAAATCTTATCAATACCCATCCCTACCTACAAAGCACCAATCAAATGACAAGGATCCACTCAGCCATTATATAATACAACCCCAATTCCAATGAAGTTGGGATATTGTGTAAAATGTAAATATAAACAGAATACATCCATCCATCCATCCATCCATTTTCTTCCGCTTTATCCGGAGTCGGGTCGCGGTGGCAGAAGCTCAAGCAAAGCCGCCCAGACCTCCCGATCCACACACACCTCCCCCAGCTCCTCCGGGGGAACCCCAAGGCGTTCCCAAACCAGCCGACAGATGTAATCCAGCCTCCTCCCCGGGGAAGACCCAGGGGATATAAACAGAATACAATGATTTGCAAATCCTCTTCAACCTATATTCAATTGCATACACCACAAAGACAAGATATTTAATGTTCAAACTCAAACTTTATTCTTTTTGTGCAAATATTTGCTCACTTTGAAATGGATGCCTGCAACATGTTTCAAAAAAGTTGGGACAGTGGTATGTTTACCACTGTGTTACATCACCTTTCCTTCTAACAACACTCAATAAGCGTTTGAGAACTGAGGACAGTAATTGTTGAAGCGTTGTTGGTGGAATTCTTTCCTATTCTTGCTTGATCTATGACTTCAGTTGTTCAACAGTCCAGGGTCTCTGTTGTCGTATTTTGCTCTTCATAATGTGCCACATTTTCAATGGGCACATTTCAATGATCTGGACTGCAGGCAAGACAGTCTAGTACCTGCACTCTTTTACTACCAAGCCACGCTGCTGTAACACGTGCAGAATGTGGCTTGGCATTGTCTTACTGAAAAAAGTAGGGACGTCCCTGAAAAAGGTCGTTTGGATGGCAGCATGTGTTGCTCCAAAACCTAAATGTACCTTTCAGCATTGATGGTGCCATCACAGATGTGTAAGCTGCCCATGCCATGGACACTAACACACCCCCATACCATCACAGATCCTGGCTTTTGAACTTTGCGCTAGTAGCAATTTTTTCTCTTTTATCCGGAGGGCACAACGTCCATGATTTCCAAAAATAATTTGAAATGTGGAGTCATCAGACCACAGCACACTTTTCCACTTTGCATCTGTCCATTTCAAATGAGCTCAGGCCCAGAGAAGGCGGCGGCGTTTGTGGATGTTGTTGATGTATGGCTTTCGCTTTGCATGGTAGAGTTTTAACTTGCACTTGTAGATGTAGCAATGAACTGTGTTAACTGACAATGGTTTTTGAAGTGTTCTGAGCCCACGCAGTAAGATCCTTTAAACAATGATGTTGGTTTCTAATGCAGGACCGCCTGAGGGATCAAAGGTCATGGGCATTCAGTGTTGGTTTTCGGCCTTGCTGCTTACGTGTAGAAAGTTATCCAGATTCTCTGAATTTTCTGATTATATTATGGACTGCAGATGATGGAATCCCTAAATTCTTTGCAATTGAACATTGAGAAACATTGTTCTTAAACTGTTGGACTATTTTTTCATGCAGTTGTTCACAAAGTGGTGATCCTCACCCCATCTTTGCTTGTGAACGGCTGAGACTTTTGGGGATGCTGCTTTTATACCCAATCGTGAGTCTCCTCAATTCCCAAACACTTATTGAGTGTTGTTAGAAGGAAAGGTGATGTAACAGTGGTAAACATACCACTGTCCCAACTATTTTGAAATGTGTTACAGGCATCCATTTCAAAACGAGCAAATATTTGCACAAAAACAATAAGGTTTATCAGTTTGAACATTAAATATCTTGTCTTTGTGGTGTATTCAACTGAATATAGGTTGAAGAGGATTTGCAAATCATTGTATTCTGTTTTTATTTACATTTTACACAACGTCCCAACTTCATTGGAATTGGAGTTGTATTATATAGTCCAGACTCTCTTTCGCTGTCTCTGTACCCTCAAACTCTGACTGACTTCTAGCATCCCTGGTTAAAGGTTGCCCATACTCCCTTCTCCTTTAATTATTTTTTTGCAAATTACAACAGTTTTCAACCAACAAAGTGAAGCGTCGCTCTCCGCTCTGAGTTGAAAGGGAAAAAAAAAACTCCCATCAGAATCTTTCATTATATAATCCAGTTACTTTTGTGTCCCGTAGATGCTGATTCATTCAGAAATGTATGATTTATGTATGGCAAATGGTTTGTGTTTCCAAAACGCTCAATTTGGTTGGTGAGAGCAGCGGGGGCGGGGGGGTTTCCTACTCATTTTCACAATGAAAAGTTAATAGTTTTCACTGGAACTGTTTAGAAACTACAAACTGTTTACAAGTCTCAGTGTAACAGGAAAGTGGGGAAAGTTTAATTTTGCAATTTAATACATTTTTGCAATTTAATACATATTACACGTCAGTAGTGCTGGGTTGAAAAGATCGATTCGCCGATTTTTAATCGATTCTCATTTTAAATCCCACAGATCGATTATATATATATATATATATATATATATACATATATACATATATACACTCAACGAAAATATAAATGCAACACTTTTGGTTTTGCTCCAATTTTGTATGAGATGAACTCAAAGATCTAAAACTTTTTCCACATACACAATATCACCATTTCCCTCAAATATTGTTCACAAACCAGTCTAAATCTGTGATAGTGAGCACTTCTCCTTTGCTGAGATAATCCATCCCACCTCACAGGTGTGCCATACCAAGATGCTGATTAGACACCATGATTAGTGCACAGGTGTGCCTTAGACTGCCCACAATAAAAAGCCACTCTGAAAGGTGCAGTTTTATCACACAGCACAATGCCACAGATGTCGCAAGATTTGAGGGAGCGTGCAGTTGGCATGCTGACAGCAGGAATGTCAACCAGAGCTGTTGCTCGTGTATTGAGTGTTCATGTCTCTACCATAAGCCGTCTCCAAAGTAATTTCAGAGAATTTGGCAGTACATCCAACCAGCCTCACAACCGCAGACCACGTGTAACCACACCAGCCCAGGACCTCCACATCCAGCATGTTCACCTCCAAGATCGTCTGAGACCAGCCACTCAGACAGCTGCTGGAACAATCGGTTTGCATAACCAAAGAATATCTGCACAAACTGTCAGAAACCATCTCAGGGAAGCTCATCTGCATGCTCGTCGTCCTTATCGGGGTCTCGACCTGACTCCAGTTCATCATCGCAACTTCGCACAGCCATTGAAGAGGAGTGGACCAACATTCCACAGGCCACAATTGACAACCTGATCAACTCTATGCGAAGGAGATGTGTTGCACTGCATGAGGCAAATGGTGGTCACACCAGATACTGACTGGTATCCCCCCCCAATAAAACAAAACTGCACCTTTCAGACTGGCCTTTAATTGTGGACAGTCTAAGGCACACCTGTGCACTAATCATGTGTCTAATCAGCATCTTGATATGGCACACCTGTGAGGTGGGATGGATTATCTCAGCAAAGGAGAAGTGCTCACTATCACAGATTTAGACTGGTTTGTGAACAATATTTGAGGGAAATGGTGATATTGTGTATGTGGAAAAAGTTTCAGATCTTTGAGTTCATCTTATACAAAATGGGAGCAAAACCAAAAGTGTTGCGTTTATATTTTTGTTGAGTATACAAAATGGGAGCAAAATCAAAAGTGTTGCGTTTATATTTTTGTTGAGTATACATATACACACATACAGTGTGGAAAATAAGTATTTGAACACCCTGCGATTTTGCAAGTTCTCCCACTTAGAAATCATGGAGGGGTCTGAAATTTTCATCTTAGGTGCAAGTCCACTGTGAGACATAATCTACAAAAAAATAATAATAATCCGGAAATCACAATGTATGATTTTTTAAATAATTTATTTGTATGTTACTGCTGCAAATAAGTATTAGAACACCTACCAAACAGCAAGAATTCTAGCTCACACAGACCTGTTAATTTTTCTGTAAATTTTTCTTTAAGAAGCCCTCTTATTCTGCACTCTTTACCTGTATTAAATGCACCTGTTTGAACTTGTTACCTGTATAAAAGACACCGGTTCACACACTCAGTCAATCACACTCCAACCTGTCCACCATAGCCAAGACCCAAGAACTGTCTAAGGACACCAGGGACAAAACTGTAGACCTGCACAAGGCTGGGATGGACTACAGGACAACAGGCAAGCAGCTTGGTAGAAGACAACAACTGTTATGATTATTTATTAGAAAGTGGAAGAAACACAAGATGACTGTCAATCTCCCTCGGTCTGGGATTCCATGCAAGATCTCACATTGTGGGGTAAGGATGATTCTCACAAAGCTCAGAACTACACAGGAGGACCTGGTCAATGACCTGAAGAGAGCTGGGACCACAGTCACAAAGATTACATTAGTAACACATGATGCTGTCAAGGTTTAAAATCCTGCAGGGCAGCAAGGTCCCCCTGCTCAAGCCAGCACATGTCCAGGCCCATTTGAAGTTCACCAGTGACCATCTGGATGATCCAGAGGAGGCATGGGAGAAGGTCATGTGGTCAGATGAGACCAGAATAGAGCTTTTTGGAATCAACTCCACTTACCATGTTTAGAGGATGAGAACAACCCCAAGAAAACCATCCAACCGTGAAGCATGGGGGTGGAAACGTCATACTCTGGGGGTGCTCTTCTGCAAAGGGGACAGGACGACTGCACCGTATTGAAGGGAGGATAGATGGGGTCATGTATTGCGAGATTTTGGCAAACAACCTCCTTCCCTCAGTAAAAGCACTGAAGATGGGTCATGGCTGGGTCTTCCAGCATGACACTGTCCCCAAACACACAGCCCGGGCAACTAAGGAGGGGCTCCGTAAGAAGCATTTCAAGGTCCTGGAGTGGCCTGGCCAGTCTCCAGACCTGAACTCAATAGAAAATCTTTGGAGGGAGCTGAAACTCCAAACCTGAAAGATTTGGAGAAGATCTGTATGGAGGAGTGGACCAAAATCCCTGCTGCAGTGTGTGCAAACCTGGTGAACAACTACAGGAAACGTTTGACCTCTGTAACTGCAAACAAAGGCTACTGTACCAAATATTACCATTGATTTTCACAGGTGTTCAAATACTTATTTGCAGCAGTAACATACAAATAAATTATTAGAAAATCATACATTGTGATTTCCAGATTTTTTTTTTTTTAGATTATGTCTCTCACAGTGGACGTGCACCTAAGATGAAAATTTCAGACCCCTCCATGATTTCTAAGTGGGAGGACTTGCAAAATCGCAGGGTGTTCAAATACTTATTTTCCTCACTGTATATATACACACGTTGGAACAGTGTTGCTGAAAAAATGACGCTGCAGTTGGTCCATTCTGCAGTTTCCGATGGTGTGAAAATGATCATTTCTCTGCATTGATTGTGGACCAAGGGGTTGTGATTTCGAAGCAGGTCCACAATTTATTCATCAACATCGAAGCTATTTAAAGATGTCAATCATGATGACCTGGACTCTTGACTGGTGCGGGCAAGAAAAAAGAACAGTCCGCCATTTAATTCACACAGTGGTGTTTTTTTTCCGTTCTTTCCTCTTATGTGCCTTTTCTGTGAGAGAGAGTGCGAAGGTTCTGTGGTGTGGACTAACTTTTGAGCCATGCAGCAAGTGCTGGTGGAAAAGACTGACTGCTGTTCAGTCTTTCAGGTTGTGGGAGAAGTTCTCCTGCTGCATGCCGCACAGCCAGCACTGGAGGGGAGGCTGGGACCGTTTGCCCCGTAAAAATGTTTAAATTTATAACTATATAAATAACTTAAATTTCTAACTAATTTATAACTGTTGCCTGCCTTTTGAGGGCCACATTTTGTGAAGTAAAGCCATAGCTTTTTTTTAAAATCTTTGTTACAGCCTTACTTTAAACCCAAAAGAAACGAGGCATTAATATGTCCACAAATCACGTGCAATAACAACTCGTTTACAAATCCCTGCACTAATGTCACCTTATCACACCTAAACTCCATTTCACATATTGTAAAGAAGATGCTGCTATCTCTTTTTCAATCCCAGTCATGTTTTTATATATATATAAGTATGTACGTGGGTGTGTATGTATGTATGTATGGAAAAAATGCCTTGCATGGAAAAAATGTATGTATATATATACACACACACACACACACACACACACACACACACAGATATTCTATTTCTACCTCATTTCTTATGTCTTGTACTGTTGCAAGTATTATTATTATTATTATTGCTTATCCTTGCACACGCTGTTTGATGAACATTTTCCTCTACTTGCACCCACCTTGTGTGTTTTTTAAGAGCTGACGTAACATGTGAATTTCTCCTCTGTGAGATCAATAAAGTTTATCTTTATCAGGCCAAAACATGGAAGCCTGTAGAAATGAACCTATGTCAGGGCGGGCCATGAACCAGGTACCTCTGGCGCCCTCTTTTGGCTGCCATTCAGCCTGTTTGTAAAATAAAAATACTACTCTATCATTCTGAGAGGGGGATTGGTCCGTGCCATCAGTCTTATAGCCATCATTATTAACTACCAATACTTCATTAATTTGTTGTCAAATGTCAGTATAATACTAGTATTAATATATTGCATAACTAGACAATTAGGTAACAGCTCAAAAACGGGTTTAATAACTCTAACCCAAATCGATATTGGATCGAATCAAATCACAATAATCAGTTCTGAATTTTAAGAATCAGAATTGAATCGATTTTTGAAATTTGAATCGATACCCAGCTCTAGTTGTCAGTGCCACATAAGTCAGGAGAATAAATATCTTTTATTGTGTAAACATCACTTTCTTAATGAACTTATCAACCACTGAAGCAAATTATTAAAATAATATTGTCCAATTAAATATTCAATTTTTTTTACAGTATTTCAATCAAACAATATTTTTCCATAGAGAAAACCGCTGCTCGGTCAAAGGCTTTGCCTTCATTATATTAACAGTGGACACATGAGATGAAATAAAATGTGTTGTCGCTGATGAGTTTCTGCACGTGACTGAAAGCGCCGCGCGCCACTTCTTCCCCGGAAGCGGGGGAGTCGGTAATGTTAACGGTTAATATCAGTCGGCTGAGCACGATTTTTTTTTTCCCCTGTAGCATATAAGTAACATACGAATATGGATGCTAGCGGCTCACCAGACGTGTATTCAGGAGGTCTTCTCCTCCGACTGGCGGTGTCTGTGGATGGAACGGACATCCCCACCAGCAGAAGAACGACCGTCACCAACCAAACGAACGTCTCTTTCCTGAAGAGGACGCACTGATTAAGAATGGCCGCTAGGAATTGTGGGAAACGTAGGCGACGGGAGGTTCTTTTTCTTCTTCCTTGTGTATTCGCGCTCAGCTAACCAGGGGAAGTTACCACACTGCCACCAATCCGACAAAAGTGAATAAAATACAGAAATGTACGGAATTTAAAACACATGAAATACTTTAACGTCATCTAGCATAGTAGTGTGTTTAGCTGTTTCTAGTGTTTATGTGATATTGAGGAGGTGTAGCCCTGTCTAAAATCATTCAGACTAGTGCATAAAATTAGTAACACAGCGTGTAAACAGTTGTAGGACACAAGAAAAATTCATAATACTAAAACTGGTTAAAATGTGTATCTGAAAAATGCACAAATAATATATGTATCATTTAAAAGTTAAGCATTGAAGGACATATCCTGATCAAAAATGACTCCAAGATTTCTCACAGTATTACTAGAGGTCAGGGTAATGCCATCCAGAGTAAGGATCTGGTTAGACACCATGTTTCTAAGATTTGTGGGGCCAAGTACAATAACTTCAGTTTTATCTGAATTTAAAAGCAGGAAATTAGAGGTCATCCATGTCTTTATGTCTGTAAGACATTCCTGCAGTTTAACTAATTGGTGTGTGTCCTCTGGCTTCATGGATAGATAAAGCTGGGTATCATCTGCGTAACAATGAAAATTTAAGTAATGCTTTCTAATAATACTGCCTAAGGGAAGCATGTATAAAGTGAATAAAATTGGATGGGGATTGGATTGGATGGATGGGGTTAATTATTGGGAGATTTTGCCAAACAACCTCCTTCTATCAGTAAGAGCATTGAAGATGGGTCATGGCTGTTCCGTAAGAAGCATTTCAAGGTCCTGGAGTGGCCTAGCCAGTCTCCAGAACTGAACTCAATAGAAAATCTCTGGAGGGAGCTGAAACTCTAAACCTGAAAGATCAGGAGAAGATCTGTATGGAGGAATAGACCAAAATCCCTGCTGCAGTGTGTGCAAACTTGATCAAGAACTACAGGAAACATTTGTGAATAAGAAGTCTGTGGGTCACAGAGCTTTCTCTTATCATGCCCTTGTTCTGTGGAATGATCTCCCTGCGTCAATAAAGCAGTCAGATTCTGTGGAGACTTTCAAGTCCAGACTTAAGACGCACTTATTTTCCCTTTTGTATAGCTAGCATACTGGCATAGTATAGGTCTATGCTTTTTACTCTTTTAATTCATTTTATTAGGAAACAGAGCAGGCTGCGGCTTCAGTTTTACCTAAATTCTGGGTCTTTTAGTGAAGCTTAGGGCTAGTGGCCGGCGATCACCTTAATATTTCCTGTTTTTCTTGTTGTTTAATGCTGGCAACGTATACTGTATTTCTTGTCTTTGCCTGATTCTGTTTTTTTTCTCTCTGTTTAAGGGCAGCTCCATCCAGAGATGGGTGTGGTATTCGTGCTGGAGACCCTCTGTCCTGTGCACCAACAGCATTTCCTGTATACGAGGGCTGTCCATAAAGTATAGGTCCTTTCTATTTTTTTCAAAAACTATATGGATTTCATTCATCTGTTTTTACATCAGACGTGCTTGAACCCTTGTGCGCATGCGTGAGTTTTTCCACGCCTGTCGGTGACGTCATTCGCCTGTGAGCACTCCTTGTGGGAGGAGTCGTCCAGCCCCTCGTTGGAATTCCTTTGTGTGAGAAGTTGCTGAGAGACTGGCGCTTTGTTTGATCAAAATTTTTTCTAAACCCGTGAGACACATCGAAGTGGACACGGTTCGAAAAATTAAGATGGTTTTCGGTGAAAATTTTAACGGCTGATGAGAGATTTTGAGGTGATACTGTCGCTTTAAGGACTTCCCACGGAGCGAGACGTCGTGCAGCACTCCCAGGCGCCGTCGTCAGCCTGTTTCAAGCTGAAAACCTCCACATTTCAGGCTCTATTGATCCAGGACGTCGTGAGAGAACAGAGAAGTTTCAGAAGAAGTCGGTTTCAGCATTTTATCCGGATATTCCACTGTTAAAGGAGATTTTTTTAATGAAAGACGTGCGGATGGGTCCACGCGTCGGGACGCAGCCGGCGCGGTGCGGCGGCACAGGAAAAACACCTCCGTGTTGATAACCATTTGTAAAATCCAGGCGGCTTTTGATGGCTTTCAGTGGAGTGAGTATATGAGAAATTGTTTAACAGCTGGACATGTTCCAACTTGTCCTTAAGGCTTCCAATGGAGGTGTTTTTCCTGTGTCGGAGCGTCGCGGCGGCTGCGAGCCGACGCTGGAATCCGCCCGCACGTCTTTCATTAAAAAAAATCTCCTTTAACCATTGGGGTTTTTACGTAATTATTGTATGGCCTTGCCTTACAATATAAGGCAATATATATATTCATATATATATATATATATATATATATATATATATATATATATATATATATATATATATATATATATATATATATATATATATATATATATATAATCAAAACATAATTGGGGTATTCAATGTCATACAACTGTTGTGATTTTTTTAAACAAAATGTAGTTGTCCCACACTATTGCCGTAATTTCCACCACAACACTAATGTCCCTTTAAACAGTTTGTATGAAAGATTGTTTGGGTAGTTTCTATGGAGATAAACAGTGACATCAGAGCACATTTATATAGCGCCAAATTGTTGTTGTTGGCAATGGTGTGGTGGAAATTACATTCACAAGGCCAATAGTGCCTGTAGTTAAAGAATCACCCTTGAACACCCTGAGATTTTGCAAGTTCTCCCACTTAGAAATCATGGAGGGGTCTGAAATTTTCATCTTAGGTGCATGTCCACTGTGAGAGACATAATCTAAAAAAAAAAAAAAAAAAATCTGGAACTAGTTTTCAACTCGCATTTCATAAATACTATGACTAAACAAACCCACAAAGATAGTTAACTATCATTATCTGAGAGATTTTATATACTTCATTAATAAGTTTATTAAAATATATATTTTAAGTATTTTGATTTGTAAGAAATGTAGCTAGATAAAGTGAATTTATAATTGGGGATGTTTGACATATTGTGAACACTTTAATAGTAGTTCTAAATGCAGAACTGACATGTTCATACCTTTTAAATAATCTAATCCTTTGATCAAGAGAAAACTAAATCCAATCAGGAAAAAACACTTGGGCACTACCTAAATAAACATTCCATGTCAAATGAAACATGAGGTCACACAGATCTTTTGAAAAGGTTTCTTTGACCCAATTTGTAAATCAATACTTTCATGTCAATCTGTTGTGCACCACAGTCATCTGATCTGATAGGATATTATTTTTCTTTCCTTGTCCCACCCACATCCCAGACCTTGTGAAGCAGCCAAGAGATCTGTCCAATCATTCAACTGCATTGTTTAACTGGCTGTTGAAATTATAGTAAGGCAGGAGTGTTATGCAGAGGTGGGATTTCAAATGATTACGCCAGTCTGTATATAAAAGTGCCAGCATGCTTGGATGGCTTGTGGATTGTCCAGCTCAAGTTCTTTTCAGAGGGATGGGACATCACTGGAATGCCACCTTTTTGGTGGCTCTAGGACTGCTATGTTCTTTGGTTGGTACTGGAGCTCAAGATCTTCGGGCAACAAGGACTGGAACGAAACAACAACTGCCCTCAAAGGGTCATCAATATCCTAAAATATATCCTCCACAATCTTCACATTTGGATCTGTCTGCATATACATCTTATCATTCACATCCAGGCAAGACAACATATCTGAGTCAGCCTTCATATCCAGCTGATGCTCAAAAAGCGGTTCAACGTTCAAATCCAGGCCAGCCTCCAAATCCAGGTCAGACTCGACCTTCAACTCATCCTTCCTATCTAGGTCAGCCTCCACATACGGGTCAGCCTTCATATACGGGTCAGCCTTCATACACAGGTCAGCCTTCAAATACAGGTCAGCCTTCATATACGGGTCAGCCTTCATATACGGGTCAGCCTTCATATACAGGTCAGCCTTCAAATACAGGTCAGCCTTCACAAACAGGTCAGCCTTCATATACGGGTCAGCCTTCATATACGGGTCAGCCTTCATACACAGGTCAGCCTTCAAATACAGGTCAGCCTTCACAAACAGGTCAGCCTTCACAAACGGGTCAGCCTTCAAATACAGGTCAGCCTTCATATACGGGTCAGCCTTCATATACGGGTCAGCCTTCATATACGGGTCAGCCTTCATATACGGGTCAGCCTTCATATACGGATCAGCCTTCACATACGGGTCAGGCTGGTCATCTTGTTAAGCCTACTTACCAAGGTCAGGCTCGACCTTCAACTCATCCTTCATATCTAGGTCAGCCTTCATTTAGGGGTGAGCCTTCACAAACAGGTCAACCGTCACATCCAGATCAGCCTTCACAAACAGGTCAACCTTCACGTACAGGTCAGCCCCCAAGACTGGGTCAGCCGCCAAGTCCAGGTCAGCCTCCACATTCAGTTTACGCTTCACAACAGACTCAACTGGCTCAGCAATACTATTCTTCACAACAGTTCTCTTTGCCGCAGTATTCGCCTCAACATCTCTCAACTCCGCAGAAAGGTTTCTCATATCCTCAAAATCCATATCCATATCCTCAAGTTCATTCACAGGTGACCTATCCACAAACATCACAGAAGAATTATTACAATCCTCAAAAGACTCAACTACCAGGGTCACCATCACCTACTCCTTCAAAGTACTCTTCCACATATACTCAGTTAACAAAGCAACCCCAGTATTCTACACAACAGGCCAAGCAATCGTTTCATTTTTCCCAACAAGAAGCTTCTTCTTTGGGAGGGCTTGTAAGTCTAGGACCTCGAGCGTTGCCATCAGACCAGAAGCAAGGAACTCCACAGACACAGCAGGTAAAGAAACAGGAATCACCGCAGAAGACTCCCACTTACCCAGGTGGTGTGAAGCAATCTCCATTTCCAAGTTGTGATGTGGATCCAAGTGCGAGAATCCCGTGCGGGGGTCCTTATATCTCTCGTGATGAATGTACAGCCATTGACTGCTGCTTCGTTGGTGAAAAGTGCTACTACGGAAAAGCAGGTAAGGTGTTTGCCACAGGGCTATACTTGTTCTTCAAACACAAAATTGTACTAATAAAGTTGTTTATTCTTATAATTTGCTGATTAAACAGAGTTTGTGGTGGGGGGATCCTTACAATGAAAAAATAAAACGTTTCCTTTTTTCATTGAAAGGGTTTTCTTATGTTTCTAATTGAGAAACAAGAGAATTGTGATATTTGGACACATTCTGATCAATGGGAAGTGGTTTAATGTTGAGTCCAGGGAATTTTAAAATACTATGTACCACCTTTATAAACTGCTGTCATTGGAATAAGTGCTACAAAAAGCCAAAGACTACAACTACTCTTCATGAATTTCAACTAAGATAACCTGATGTTATCATATAATTGAACTTCACTTTCTTGCTGCTTGACATACGTTTGTTTGTTACTTAAGTAACGTACCTACTTCTGCATTTGTTTGTTCAATAAAAATTTGAAAGGCTAAAAGGAACTAACTATTATTTACTGGTGACAACTGCAGTCAGCATTAGTAAATCGTTGCACCTCTCAGTGCCTGTTTTTGTGCCCTCAGTAACTGTCCAGTGCATCAACGATGGCCAGTTTGTCGTCGTCGTATCCAGAGACGCCACTCTGCCAAACATCAACTTGGAGTCTGTCTCACTGTTGCATCAAGGCTGCACTCCTGTTGCTTCTAATTCACAGTTCGTAATCTTCCAGTTTGGTGTTTGTGAGTGTGGCACTATTATTATGGTAAGAACTTTTTTAACTACTTAAAAAAAAACAATCCATGTGTGCTCTTTTTAAAATTATTTTATTTATTTGTGGTTCTTGCAGGAGGACGACGTAAGCGGTATAATCTATGAGAACAGAATGCGCTCCTTATATGACATGCAAGTCGGGCCTTCTGGAGTAATTTCTAGGGACTCTTTTTTTGAGTATGTGATACTCTTTAAAATTTGCACCAGGTTAAAGGTTCAAGCTGTAGTTATAAAATCATCCATGACAGAATTAGACCATGCAATTAGTTAAGTAATGACAATGTCAAATATGAGAGAGAAGAAAAATCATGGGTGTTCAGGGGACTGTGAAAAAAAAAAACCTAATACACTCCAAATAAAATATAGTATTGCATATATTATAAAATATAGCATAGTGTGTAAATTTAATGTATCTAAAAAAATTCAACGATGAAAGGCTGCTAAATATCTAATATTTATAAATTTACAGTGCATCCAGAAAGTATTCACAGTGATTCACTTTTTCTACATTTTGTTACGTTACAGCCTTATTCAAAAGTGGATGAAATTCATTTTTCCCACTCAAAATTCTGCACACATAATGACATACCCCATAATGACAATGTGATTTTTTTTTCTTTTTGCAATTTTTGCAAATTTATTAAAAAAAACAAAAAAAAAAAAACAACTAAGAAAATCACATGTGCCATGAAACTCAAAGCTGAGCTCAGGTGCATCCTGTTTCCACTGATCATCCTTGAGATGTTTCTACAGTTTAATTGGAGTCCACCTGGGGTAAATTCAGTTGATTGGACATGATTTGGAAAGACACACACCTGTCTACATATAAGGTCCCACAGTTGACAGTGTATGTCAGAGCACAAACCAAGCATGAAGTCAAAGGAATTGTAGACAGGATTGTCTCAAGGCACAAATCTGGGGAAGGGTACCGAAACGTTTCTGCTGCTTTGAAGGTCCCAATGAACACAGTGGCCTCCATCATCTATAAATGGAAGCGGTTCAGATCCACCAGGACTCTTCCTAGAGCTGGCCACCCATCTAAACTGAGCGATCGGGGGTGAAGGGCCTTAGTCAGGGAGGTAACCAAGAACCAGTGTTGCCACAGTTACTTTGAAAAAGTAATCCAATTACTGATTACTCCTTGAAAAAGTAACTTAGTTACTTTACTGATTACTCAATTGTAAAAGTAACTAAGTTAGATTACTAGTTACTTTTTTAGTTACTTTTCCCAGCTGCCGACAACAACCCTCTGCCACCTCAACATGACAATGATACCTGTTTTGCCAAAACTTACTTTATAGTCACCCTTTCTTGACTTCAATGAAAATAAATACTTGTTTTATAAAAAGTAAAATAAAGACCTCTTTCTTGACCTCATATTTAACTGTTGACAGCACTGTAACAGTAAAACTTGCAATTTCGAACCTACATTGTTTATAAATGTAACTATTAAATTCATTCTAGCATTTTTCTAACATTTAAATTCTCTCTAAATATTTTACTTGTCGAAATTAATATTATTTTAAGTAGTATTAGTAGTTGTAGTAAAAAAAGGCTTCAAAACTGGACCTTTAATCTAGGGGTGTTGTGAGGGGGGCACATCCCTGCCCCACGCCCCCATCCCATCTGGATTCGCCCCTACTTTGGCGTTTGAGCACAAAGAATGGATAACATTTATTTATGCAGAAAACAGGACCAGATTTACAGGTAAGAAAGTTTTATTGTGTTTTCACATCATGTGGTCCTCAGAAAGAGAGTTTAGGTGCATTTGAGCGGAAAATAGTGTTAGTTGTTGACGCGTCGCGGAGGATCAGCTGTTTTAACGTGCAGATACAGAGCGGCTCAGCTCAGCTCTAAATAAAGGAGGAAAAAAAGTATAAAAATGTCTTTGTAAAGCTCAGTGCAGGTGTGCTGATCACCGCGCTTTAAGAGGTGAGGACGAGTCGAGCTGCTGCGAAAAACCATGGATGAAAAGCTCACAGCTCGCTGAAAGTGGGCAGTTCAGTCGAACCCCGACCTCCTGCCCACAGACCAAGTTTAATGCTGCTGTCGACCCACAATGAAAAATAATAGTAACGCACAGTGACATGGAGAAGTAACTTTAATCTGATTACTGATTTGGAAAGATTAACGCGTTAGATTACTCGTTACTAAAAAAAAGTGGTCAGATTAGAGTAACGCGTTACCGGCATCACTGCCAAGAACCCAATGGTCACTCTGTCAGAGGTCCAGCATTCCTTTGTGGAGAGAGGAGAACCTTCAAGAAGGACAATCACCTCTGAAGCAATCCACCAATCAGGCCTGTATGGTAGAGTGGCCAGATGGAAGCCACTCCTTAGTAAAAGGCACATGGCAGCCCACCTGGAGTTTGCCAAAAGGCACCTGAAAGACTCTCAGACCATGAGAAACAAAATTTTCTGGTCTGATCTCTGGAGAGATCTGAAAATGGCTGTGCACCGACACTCCCCATCCAACTTGATGGAGCTTGAGAGTTGGTGCAAAGAGGAATGAGCAAAAACTGCCCAAGATAGGTGCACCAAGCTTGTGGCAGCATATCCACGAAGACTTGAGGCTGTAATTGCTACCAAATGTGGATCAACAAAATATTGAGCAAAGTGTGTGAATACTTACATACACGTGATTTCTTAGTTTTTCATTTTTATTAAATTTGCAAAAATAAAAAATAAAAATTGTGTTATAATTATGGGTTGTTGTGAGTAGAAGTTTGTGGGGTGGGGGGGGGGTGGAGACTATTTATTCCATTTTGGAATAAGGCTGTGACATGACATAAAATGTAAAAAAAAAAAAAAGTGAGGGGCTGTGAGTACTTTCCGGATGCACTGTAAATAAGTAAAATGTGTAACCACGCTTGATCTTTGATATAGATATTATGTGAAATAGAAAAAGTCTTAATTTTATTGTGTGTGTGTGTGTTTCAAGCTTTCATTTTTTTTAAGGCACTGAAGAAGCATGATAAAACAGATACAAGCATGATAAAACAGAGAAAAAATTATTTCATTTGATTTCTCTACGAATGGGAATGTTTGGGGCAGCACGGTGGCTTAGTGGCTTAGCACTGTTGCCTCACAGCGAGAAGGTCGTGGGTTCAATTCCTGTGGCCTTTCTGTGTGGAGTTTGCATGTTCTCCCCGTGTGTGCATGGGTTTCCTCCCACATCCAAAGAGATGCGGGTTAGGTGGATTGGAGTCTTTAAAAAAAAAAAATTGTCCATAGGTGTGTGTATGGGTGTGTCTGTGTTTGTTTGTCTATTTGCGGCCCTGCGACAGACTGGCATCCTGTCCTGGGTGTACCCCGCAACCCTTAATTGGACTAAGCGGTAGAAGATAGATGGCTGGATGGATGGGAATGTTTGGATATTACAAATTAGATTTTCTGTTGACACACTGAAGAAAGCCATGCATAACCCTTTAACTGCCTCACATTTTTTGTATAGAATATAGTAGATATCAGTATTCTTTAACAAAGAGCTGAGCTGAACATTAAATGGTTAAAGCATTTTGCACATTACTGATGCTAACATAAAAATGTTATGAGAAAAGTATAGGTGGTACAAACAGCATACATTTAAAAGGAGTTTAAAATGTCATAATTGAAACAGTCAGTGTTACATTGAGTGAGTTACTGTACAAAGTGAGCTAATCTTAGTGCTTTTTTTCCAGCTTGCTCTTTCAGTGTCACTACCATGGCGTCTCTGTACAAACTGTAATTGTAGCCCCAGTTTTAATACAGGACCCTGTTGAACCAGCTGCTGGTGCCGGACCTCTCCGTGTGGACCTGAGGCTTGCCAATGGGCAGTGCTTTATAAAAGGCTGTGATGAAGGTACACCATGTCAGTCTGTTCATGTTGCTTTGATGTCATGTTTCTGCTGTCATCTGACCTGTACTTTTCTGTCCTCTCGCAGGAGAGGCAGCCTACAGTTCTTTCTACACGGAAGAAAACTATCCTGTTATGAAATTCTTGAGGGATCCTGTGTACGTGGAGGCTCGAATCTTGGGAAAAACAGATCCCAAACTTGTCCTGACACTCGATCATTGTTGGGCAACCAGTGGCTCCAACCCTCACAGTCTGCCTCAGTGGGACCTTCTGGTGGATGGGTAAGTAAGACACAAGTTCCCATTGTATCCTGATTATTGATTCAAAATTTAAATTGATGTTAGGTTGGTTTGCTTGTCAAATTAACAATTCACATACTGATTTCTACTTCCACTGTGGTGCCATTGCTTTGACCTGTTTTTTTCTTCCTCCAGGTGTCCATACAAGTATGATAGCTACAAAACTAGATTAATTCCAGTGCATGTCAGTTCCGGTGTGGAATTCCCAACACACCACAAGCGTTTCATGTTCGCAGCGTTCAGCTTTCTGGAGGAAAATGACATGTATCTGAATGAAAACGTAATGAATTGATGTCCTGGTAACAATTTGCTGCAGCATCATTTTTGCATCTCTCTATAAACACTCTTGTCTGCCTATAGATTTTCATCCACTGCAGTACAGAAGTGTGCGTCCCAGGTGCCGGTGTGTCCTGTGAGACGATGTGCCAAAGAACAAGTAAGTGGTGAATTCATAATCTGCAAATATGATTAGAAACATCGACACAGATGTGATTGTTTGTTTATCTTCATTTAGAGAGAGATGTCACGGCTGTGAAACAGAAGGCTGACAAAAAGCCTGTGGTTTCTGCTGGGCCACTGAGCATCAAATTCACCAACAGCGAGTCAAGTTAAAAAATGTTTAGCATCATTATTAACACATAATATAATTCAGGTTTTAGCTGTGCACAGTGAGAACAACATGTATCTGTAATGCCAGTTCAAAGACTAAGAAATGCATGAAATGGATACAAAAATTCTTAGAAATTTGATATTCAGGGAAATTAAACTGTTAGTAAATACACATGTATAATTTTATGCATTGCCCAAGAAATGTTTCTAATTTTTTTTAAGGTTGTAAATTAATAATGAAATGTTCATGCAATGCAAAATATTGAGAATTGTTTGTACTTGATTGATATACATGACAGGAAAGAATGAACACAATGACACAATTAATTGCAGCTGCAGCTTGAATAATCAATATTTTTAGGACACCCAAAACACATCTTTACCACAATTTAAACACCACAAGGTGTTACTACATAAAATACTTTATTTTAGGTTTTTGTGTTAAATTATACATTATACCCATGTATCAGATGTTTTTATTAGTAATTTTGATCACTGTTAAAAATATTGTCATTACATTTGTCCCATGACACGAGTACTGAATGTTTGTTTTGAAAATGAGTGCCAAAATAATAAAAAAAATGTCTGTAAAGCAATTTATCATATGTTTTTGTCCAGTGTCCCTTATATGGTTGATGCGATCTTATGCTGTAGTAGAATGTACAGGGTGGGCCAATAAAATGTTACTGCTTTTTTTAATTTGTACAATTTCCAAAATAACAAAGATGTCTTTTTCATTCAGACAATCCCTCTTGAGATGTGTGGCAATGTCATCACAAACTTCAATGTGCATGTTGCAGTTTTTGGAAAAGTAGCAATATTGTAACAAAAAAATACCCAACTACTAGTACTAATTTTTAAATTTAACATATGTGGATTTATGCTAATATTATCACTAAATATAGACCCCTTTGAAATTTCAAAGTGAAGTAATTATTGTAAAGGATGGAAAGTAAGTAAAATGCACTTTACTTTTGAAGCTGGTCCACATGGAATTTAGTAAACCACAAAGGGAATATAATATTTTATTAGGGCTTTAATGTAAAAATCTACTGTTGGGTACATTCAGTGAAGTAAAAAAAAATAAAAAATTATATATATATATATATATATATATATATATATATATATATAAAAAATTATGTCATATGTAAAAGACATTGGAGAATTATGCCATAAATTTAAGGAAAAAAAAGTAGTACAAGGTAAATGTTCCTAGCCTGGCACAGCCAGACTGTTTTATTTGAGAAGTGAATGGGTCTGGTTTACCAGGCTAAAATGTTTCAGTAAAATAGAGTACTTATTAAATGTAGTGTAACATCATTGCAACAATGTACTTTTTGGGGAAGAAAATCATGAAATTAAAACAAAGCTGTTGAATTGTAAAGTCCTGGATAGCATTACTGGCAGATCAGATTTAAAAAGGCACAGCATAAAGGGACTTTTTGATTAATTTAAAGGAAATCATTTTTTTTTTACAACCAATTCTCTTTGGAGAAATCAGGGATAGATACATGAACAAGTCAAATGCATGTTCAGCAACTTGGAAATATTCATGCATCCATCTCCTGACTTGTCTAAACAGAACCTGCCGTGAAGGTGATTTTTTAAATTTCATTTATATAGAGCCAAATAACAAAGTGCCTCAATGTGCGTTACATAATTAAGGTCAATTTTACAACACTTATTGTAAAATGTCTGACAAATCAACCTGTAGCTCAACATTGGATCTGCTGTAGTGACACCGAGCAAAAGGGGAGCAGCTAAAAGAAAGGGAGAAATTTGTTATTCGGTAGCAGCACAGACAGTTTACATAATTTATTTTGAAGTGTGCAGATCCGTATTACATGCTAAGATTCAGCCGAATGCTGTTTGAACTTATAGGATGAAACTTCACAGAACTTCACAGAAAGATCATTTTTAATTTTTTTTTTTTTTTTTAAATAGTGCCAAATCACAACAAAGTTGCCTCAAGGCGTGTCACACAAGTAAGGTCTAACCTTACTAACCCTCAGAGCAAGCACACAAGCGACAATGGTAAGGAAAAAACTCCCTCTGATGATTTGAGGAAGAAACCTCAAGCAGACTCAAAGGGGCGACCCTCTCCTTGGGCCATGTTACCGAGACAATTGAGTGGCCCGCTCCACTTCCTAATAAAATAAATTTAAAGGAGTAAAAAGCATAGTAACATACTATGCCAGTATGCTAGCGATGTGAAAGGGGAAATAAGTACATCTTAAGCCTGGACTTGAAAGTCTCTACAGAATCTGAATGTTTCACTGATACAGGGAGATCATTCCACACAACAGGAGCATGGTTGCCGTGACAGAGGAAGATACGGCGGACAGGGTGAGATGGAAACGATACTGTAGGTCTGCTGTGGCGACTAATAGTACAATCCTTCAAATGGTAATGCAAGCACCAAATTCGGCACAAATACTCCTTAGACATTACTCTTTTGGAAAAACCAAGTGGCAACTTGAATTTTCAATAGACGGCCAGGTTGGGGTCAATTGAAGAATCACGCAGGGGTCAAAATTTAAAAATGCTTCAATCATATTGAACACTATACCACATTATTTGTCTGATCACAAAGATTCCAAAAAGGTATAGTTTGAACTATCTATGACGGAATGTTAAGGAGTTATGGGGTAAAAACATTAAGAAAAAGAAAAATATCAAGTGACAAAGGTCAATTTCAGTTTGTACAGGGGTCAAAAGTTGAAGGTGCTCCAGTTTTGGTAAAAACAACTGAATGCTTCTTCATTATTCAATATATTACAAGTAAACTCAATTTTTTGTTACATCACCATCTATAAGTTATATACTCCCACAGCATCTTGCAACAAAATGATTCTAAACAGTAGCCAGGCAATGCAGTCAGGGACATGGCAGATACAGCACTAGAATTCTAAACTCACATGATTCAAAAGTTCAGCTATGTAGAAAAGCTGTTTTTAATTTTTTTGGTTCATGCATTAGCTTTATACCTAACTTTGAAAACAAGCTGACCAATTTACTTCCACTAAATTTACATCTGCTAACTTTAAGTCAGCTAATTATTTGAATAACATTTATCCTGAAAATCATACATTTGCTCCTACTGGAGTTCAGCAGGGGTGGTGGTTAGTGCACTTGGTTTCAGTGCATAAGGTTTCTAGTTCACCCCTGCCACATTTCTCCATGTAATGTGGAGTTGTAGTAGGAAGGGCATCTGGCATAATATTTGTGCCAAATTAACATGCTGATCCACCTCAGGTCTGCTGTTGCAACCCTGAGAGAAAAAACAAGGGAGCAGCTGAAAGGACTTCTTTTTATTGTTGCTGGAGTTTACACACTAATCTAAAAAGCAAAATAGTCACATGAAGTCATGGAGCTGGAGTCAAGCCAGAGTAAACACATTACTTAGATTATTAAAATTATTTTCATATGCATTTTTATTTCTCAATATTTATCATTCATTTCATAATTTCAGCATTGAATAAACTGTATGTTGAATGGAAACTTTAATCATTGTTCTTTTCATTATGTTATCTGCTCTTGACAAGCAGGCCAGGTTTGCAGCTGACTATAGGGAGGACTAGTCTTCCATCCCAACCCTAGTGTGAATGTGATTTTAGGTCACTTTTGATAAAAGTGGCTGCAGAATGAGTTAATGCTCCAAATGGTCAGAAAAGCGTTTGAGACATTGTTTGACATTTGTGGCAATTCTTTACACTGTAAAGTCGAACATATCACTCAACTCAAACATACGAGAGTGAACGAGCTACCTTAAAATTCTAAGTTAAATGAAAAATGATGCAACTTTGTTCTAACATGACTTGATCTTGATCAAAAATCCCTTATTAATTAGGATAAGGAGAAATTTTTAATAAAGAACACAAAGTCACGACAGAATATATATTTTCCACTCATATTTTGGAGTTGAACAATCTGTTCTATTTTGGAGTATAAGGCTGTAAGAATAAGCATGAGCAGAGCTTCATGGTTTTTATACAGCCCCCTCAAAAAGACAAAAACACTGTTTGTAAAGAGCAATCGCCGGTATATAGAATCTGAAAAAGTCCTGTACACTGTGCACTTGAAAAACAAATATTCTGTGATGAACTTTGAGGTACTCAGTCCTTTAAAAAGGTCTTTGTGACCCAAATGTTAGATTTGTCAATAACTATGTTCCTGCCAAACTGTCATCCACCCCAGATAAAGTGTTTCTCACCAAACTGACCTTGGAAGCTGCCAAACACCTACAGTTCTGCTCAGACCTTTACATATACCCATTATGTCAATGAATGTCATGGCAATACTGGGTTTCTGAACTGTTTTTCACCCCCTGGGAGAGAATGATTATATAAAGTACATCTTAACTGTCAGAAAATCCAAATATTTAGCACCTATCTTTCAAATAATTTGGGGGTTTATGAAATTGACACCAGGCCAAAATTATGCCTACAGAGTAAAAATAAGGGTGGCGGCCAAGTGGTTAGTATGCTTGATTTCAGTGAAGAAGGTTCTGGGTTCAAACCCCAGATAAGGGGCCACTCTTATTCACGGAATCAGTAATTCAAACAAATTTGTTGGATTTCCTGGCAGAAACCCAACTTTTAAGTACAGTCCAGATATTTTCCAATGGGAATGAGGTCACAACTTTGGGAAGCTTATTCCAAAAGTGTAATTTTAGTCTGCTTTATCTATGAGCAGATTTGGTGTGTATTTGGAGTCACTGTCCTGTTCTAATAGGGTGTCTGTCTTGGACAGCAGTTTCTCAGTCCATGGTGATGTACAACTCGCTTAACCATAAACACTTACAGTGGTGTTGCAACAGCTTCCAGTTCACAGCACTGGTGAGTGGTGAACATCTCAACAAATTTACTGTCTCGTGAAGATGTCAATTTGGGTTTTCTTCTAGACCTGTCCACCTCAGATGTATTGTGGTGAGCTGGGGGTGGGGGGAGACAAGGGAGATGCCAAAGGGACTTAAACAGCAACAATACTGTGCTGAACCCTCAAACTCCCAGGCCTCTGGTAGAGGACCCAAGGTTGAGAAACACACATACACACAAATTCAATTGCATAAAAACACGATGGTGTCACATGGTGCAATAAAATGTGCCAAAATGGTCCTTTAAATCTTAACCACACACACAAAAAAATAAGTTCTACGTTGATTACTCAATACAATCAATGGTGTTTTCTGTGATAATCTTTAAAGAGCAAATTTAAGGTTCCATTTACATACATAAAGTACAAAATCTACAAATATACAAATTAACTGGCAACAGGAGTAGATATGTTCCAAAAATATTTTGTATATTAACATTTTTGATCATTCAATACATAAATCACGATCATTTTATTCTAGATTTTTTTATTCTTAACTTTTACACACTTTAAGTATAATAATGTCAAACATTCAGAAGTTCTCATTCACTTCTAAATATTGTGCATGTGATTTAAAAAAAATGAAGTTTTGACAATTTAGTTCAATATAGGAAAAATGAGCATGATACTTTACAGTAAAACAAATTCATGCACAATAAAGGCCATTTATTAAACACTATTATTCAAGTTTTTCCGTGTTTAAAAAAAGCCTACTGGAGTCCAACAACAGTAAATACCGTAGGTAAATACACAGAGACAGGGTTGGAAATGTTTGGCCTCACAACTTTAGTGCCCTTTTTATGGGTCACTGTATAGGAAGGGGGTGCTTGCTTTAGAAGGAGACAAGTGAACATACCTTGATTTGAAAGTGATATTGACAAAGGAATAAATGTCTACTCATGTCCAATTTGGTTTACAGAAAAACAACATATGTGAACCCAACTGTAAAACTCATTGAATAGATAAAGTATAACAACCAATCAGGTTTGCCCCACTTTGCAGCTTCTACATGGTTTAAACACCAGAATGCAAGATTCTCACCCATCAAGTGTTTCAGATCTACAGTTGATCTGTACACATCTTTGGTTAGAATGTCAGTATTACCTCCTTCACCTTGAACAAAAACAACATCCTGAACATCAAGGCATTTTACTGTCTGATTGTCGAGTTATATTCACCAAGAAAGTTCAGCAGAAGAGTAGAGTGCCAGGTTGATGAGTCACACTTCAGTTCTGTTACTCTGAAGTCGAACCATGAAGCCATAAACAACCAAGTAACTGTACACACAAAGCTTTGGCTAATGATGTTGTCAAGGTACTCCGTTTAGGACCTGCAAAAAATAAAGTGGTTCAAAACTTAAAAAGATCATTCTGAACTACTTCATATTTGGTGAAAATCATTCAGACTGTTCAAAATTATATTTACAAACCAGCATAGAGTAAATACCCACTGACTATCTTACACGTGAACTGCATTTACAGCTCCAGCAAAAAAATAAAAAAAATAAAAACAATACACAAAACAAATACAGCAGTGCGCAGTCAACATTTTTCTCCATACAATTTTGAACCAACAATATTCCATGAAGTGTTTAAAAAGAAAAGGGCAAGAAAGTTTCTGTCAACCCCTGCTTAGTTGCTGATAATGTCTATAAGAACATGTGCTTTGTCAACAAAAAGGCAATGGAAAAAATAAGAAAAAACCTCTAAGCACACACCTCTCACCCATACTCGAACCCTTAACCTTCTGCATTCTTAATGTCTTTTCTTTCTCGTTTGCACTGACTGAATATTAAAAGAAGCACACAGTCTGAGCACGACAAATTTTGTGCTTTTCTTAACTCGCCATCAATCAGACTTGTCTTTCTTCTTACATCCTCCCATGAGGGGAACGTTGTTGACCACTGCAGAACCAACAGCAGTTACTCCTCCCACTACAGCAGATAGTCCTCCTTTCACCAGGCCCACACCCACTGCAGGCACAGCAGCTACAGAGGTGACAGTGGTCTTTGTCAGATCCAGACTCTTTCCTCCTATCCAGGAAACGCCACTCACCGTCGCTCCTACGGCCCCTTTGGTGACACCAAACACGCCCCCTGCAAACCTGCCAATCATGCTTGGCTGTTTCTCTGGATGATCCTTGCATGTGTCTAAAATAACAGCAAAAAATAACAGATTCAGTGTTATAACACATGAAATACCCCTAGAGATCCAGTTTATTACGTCCGCCAAGGACGGCGTTTAGGAGTTCAATACAACTTCCGGTGCTACTTGGACACATCATCAGTGAAGAACGTAATAAAATCATCAGCGTTTATTTATTTATTTGTCTGTCTGTCTGTTAGCAGGATTATTATGTTTTTGACAAAAATTTCACCACACATACATATCAGGACATGGAAGAACCCATTCAATTTTGGAGGTGATCTGAATCCAGATGCTGGGTCAAGTTTCACTTGACATAGGCTTTGAAGGGTTATTGTTAGCAGGATTACTTCTAAACTACTACACGCATTTTGACAAAATTTTCACCACATATACATATTAGGATATGGAAAAACCCATTAAATTTTGGAGGTGATCCAGAGCTGGATCCAGAATTCTCTTTATATAGGCTTTGAAGGTTTACATCAAACCTACTTCACGGATTCTCACCAAATTTGCACTACAGATAGATATTAGGGCATGGAAGACTCCACTGAATTTTGGAGGTGATCCAGATCCAGATTGATGCCCGTCACAAATCTCTGATTGCTCTTATTTGCAAGGCTTTGCTTCTGCAATAAGCCTTTCAGCTCCAGTGGTGGGCACAGTTCCAGTAATCCGCTAACTGCTAATTATTGAAGCTAACTTTTTTGTTATCGTATTAGCTTTTCAGCCAACTTCAAATACCATCAGCAGACCAATTCACTTCCACTAAATTTAGTTTTGCTAATTTTTAGTCCACTAACGTGTTATTTGATTGCATAGTACGTAAAGCCGAATGGTCAAAAACATTTGTAAGCCCTAAAATCAGTGGTAGGCACAGCTAACCAAAAAGTTAGCTTCGATAACAGCTAATCAGATAACTGAAAAATAAACCACCCAAAAAATTATCGGAAGCTACAGCTAACTGATAACTTTCAGTATTGTCTCCAGTACGCTTGCAACTACTAACAAGCTGATTTTGAGTTTTAACAACATGATCACTTCTGGTAGCGTCAAAGGCAACCACAAAGTCAAACAATGAGTCAGCACTTCTGTCTTTGTGCGCTCTGCCTGTTGGTGGAAGCTTCTGTTTGCTACATATCTTGCAGCAGTGAAGCAGTTGAGAGGAACAGCTAAGTTCAACTCTACACATAAAAAATGTCATTATTCCTTAATAACATTTAGCAGTGTCGCCGTGAGGCAGAGGTCTTGGAAAATAAAGCAGTTTTTACTTATGGTTTGATTTATAAAACAAATTAATCCGGACAGAATAACCCTATTAATGTCAATTCTGTCATTTGTACAAAGTTTTTAATATATATTTTAATTTTAAATAATGCACTAATTCTGAAGTTCTGCAACAAACACAGGCAGATGCCAAAGGGATTAGGGGTAAAATGAGCCTCTGCTAACATTGATTGGTTGATTCATTCATTTTATGTAAAAACCAGCACACTAATGTGAGCTGTGTGTTGGTGTTTACATATAAATGTGCTTTTGTAAAATATGCCATTTTTTATTTGTAAAAACAACAACAACAAAAAAACAAAGCCATTTCTAAAAGCCAAAAGTCAAGTTGTGATTACACAACCATCTGATATAACTGGGGTCAAAATAAATAGAACACTGCCATCTTCTGGCGCCCAGATGCTCAGACCCTAACCCATAATCCTTTGCGTGTCAGAGAGTTGCTGTGGTTTAAACAGCACAGAGAGAATCCACGACGATAATTGTAAATGAATATTATACAACTAAAATGTACATTTTTCTTTCTTTTCATCAGCTGCAGCAAGAGGCTGCAACTCTCTGACGTGCAAAGGATTATGAGATATCTCAATACTTAAGGGCGAATACTGCCATGAACACTACTGGCCAGGAGATGGCAGTAGGGACCCTGAAAACTTTCTAAAACAAATATTCCAAATAAATAATCCGTCCCTGTCTGCTACGTTTAAGATGCAGACTGTCGCCCAGTTTCTGGCAAAATTTGATGCGGCACTGCTCCAGTCTTTCCGTCTTTTTCCTTGCAATGAAAATCCGCCGAGCGCACTACACATGTCCTCACACAAAGACTGCTTACGAGCAAATGACGCAATCGACAGGCATGAAAAAATTCACACATGCGCACGAAGGTTCAAGGTTGGCTGATGCAAGCGCACGTGATTCAAATCCATCAGGTTTTTGCAAAAAGTAAAAAGGTCCAATAATTTTCTAACAGACCTCATACAAATTTCTGAAAGACTGCCTTGGAAATAGAAGTTACTAGAGTGGTGAAAAAGCAGTGGCCTAAAGGTTTAAGAAGCAGGCTTGGGACCAGATGGTCATTGGTTAAAACTCAACAAAAACAAGAGTTTCAAGAGTATGTATGAATGGCTGAGAGTAGTAATGGCAGCACTGGAGGGCCACTGGACGAACATGGCAAAATGTATCATGTACATCCTACCATGCAGACATCCAACAAAGTTACCCAACCTGCAACCATTAATACATTGTTAGCTTTCTTTCTTGATAGTATTCATTCTGTTGCCATGAAAAAACATTTAAAGGCTGATCCACATCTTTCTGAAGCAGCTTTAGTGTGAGGGTTATGGTACTGTGGTCATCATCGACATACGAGTATGCATGATTATAAGGACAGCATGGCAATAAAGCTCAAAATTGTGATACTGATGTCAATGACCTGTCGAGGTCACCTGCATTCAGATGCAAAATATACATCTGAAATAAAGCTCATGGGAGTATATCGTACAGTATACTGGAAAAACTGCGTGACTTCAGCCATAGATTTTCAGCAGAGACTGGGAAGAATGGTTTTGAAGCCAAAGAATTGCTACTCTGGGTGCCGCCATGCTGTCAGCGTTTTCTCTGCCTACGGCACAACTAACTCATATTTGGATGAAGAGGTGGAGCATGGGGAAGACCATGAATGACCTGGGCAGGATGAATGAAGCTCGAACACACCATCATCCTCAAGTCTGAACCCAAGCTAAGCTAACGTTGGTTTGGGTGTTTAGGAAATTGTGATTTTAGGGACTCTCTGTAGGTCTCATCATGGTTTGCTTTGGTGTGGGCATTAAAAAATTATGACCTGCTTATTTCCTCAGTAATTGAGGAATAACTGAACCTAATGTCATGAAACTACTGATAACTGCTTAAAGTGTTAAATGCTGTGACCATGGAAAATTAAATAAGACAATAATTTCATCCATCCATCCATTTTCTTCTGCTTTATCCGGAGTCGGGTCGCGGGGGCAGCAGCTTTGGCACAAATACCAGAGCATCTCAGGTCATCAGTTAGGACGTTCTACTACACGACAAGTCATATTATTACACAGGCCTGTAGAGCAGTTAGTAGTGCCACTCCACTCAGCAGTGACACAATGTGAGCTTTCAGTCAAAGCGACGACAGCTCTAATAATGCATAATTTTATGTCTTAAAAGCACTTAAACTAAGGTGTTAGGAAAAAACCTCATCCCTGTACAGTTGTCATGAAGGTTTAAGCTAACTATAAGCTGTAAACATGTTTATTTCTGCTCTAAAGTTGGACATTTTAACATGGGCTTCTACAGCAATGTGCTCCTTTCTGTAGCCAGCCTCAAGTGGCCAGTTGACAAAATGCAGGTTTTTCTTCTTCCGGTTGTGCCTCATTTGTCAATCGTCAAAGTTAACCCCTTGGAGTATAGACGACATTGTGAAACTTTCATATTTTAAGCCTGGGTCCCACCGAATAATGAAGGATGAATAATGAGCCACGGCAGCATGTTTTCTTTGCTACAAGAGGGTTTCTTCAACTATCGTGGGAGAATAGTGGCTCTGAGAGGTATTATCTTCAGTTAACGAGGCTCCTCTCTGAGCATAGCACTAATTTCAAGATGTTCAAAATTTAGCAACAACAGCATGGGGAAGTTTGTGTACAAGTTACTACAACGACTTGGAAGCATGTGCGTGGTGCTTACGAGGCTGCTAAGCCCATTATCCTTGCGCCTGGCAGCTACGCAGGACTTGAGAGGCTATTTTTGGAGCGGCTGCCCTCTTGCGCACACAATTCCATCTGCCCTGTGCACTGGACGCTGTATATAAAATAATTATTTTGTAGCGCATTAATCATTTTCTGCCAAACCTTGGATGGTGAAAACACCTCTAATCGCTTCTGGAATCACAGCTTTTTTTCCTCTCTTTCCTGCTCCATGTGTAATTTATTTTGAACAGCTTAAGGTAACTATTTTTAATGTTTTTATAGCTTGATAAAACAGTTCCTGGCTGTAAAAGTATGTCTATGGTTAATTTAATATCTTGTTAATGGATTACATGAGCTCTGCTGTGTGCGCACTGCACACTGAGGCAGTGACTCATCACACTCCAAAGGAGCATTTAGGCAGAAGCCAGGTCACAAAAGAGTAATTTTTCAGTAAATAATGGATGAACACAAAGTTAAAATTTGGATGACTATGTGAAAGTGGCTGTGCGTTTAAAGCCGCGGAAGAAATAACTCCTGTGAAGCTGCTAAAAGCAGCACTGAGCTGTACAGCAACACAGAAGGAGAGCACGCAAAAGAGCGATTTTGAAGACATAACACAAAGTTAAAAGTTGTATCACGGTGACTTGTAAGCTGCAGAAGAAATAAAGAATTTTTTTTTTTAAGTGATTCAAATGCGTTGCAGCAGCAGGTGTATATAATTAAAGCGGCCACCTCATTGTGTATGCAGAACGGAGCACGCGCGCAAAAGAGCGATTTTGCAGAAATAAACGGAAGAACACAAAGTTAAAAGTGGGATCACTGTGTGAAAATGACTGTGTTTAAAGCCAGGGAAAAAATTAAGCCAGTAAGCCACTGATGGAAAGGGAGCCAGAGAAAAGGAGCACAGAGGTGGCTGTCCAGGAATGTAGAACAGCAGCGTGTGTGCAAAAGAGCGATTTTGCAGAAATAAATGGATGAACACAAAGCTAAAAGTGGGATCACGATATGTGTGTTTAAAGCTGCAGAAGAAATAAAGCCAGAGAGCCACGGAGCCAGCGAGGAGCACAGAGGCGGCTGTCCAGGAACCCCTGGTTCAGTTCTAGCTGGTCTGGTGCATTACAGGTGGACAGCAGCCTGGCGCACAGCACACAACCGTGAAACTGTACTGGAGCGTCTATTTTTAGACTGCATTTAAAAAATATGACCTCTTTAAATGCTGCTGTGCATGGAAAACCCACACTTTAAAGGGACTGGGTGTACAAAGAACACCTCCGTTTTGGTCTCACAGGACGGCTTTGAGATGGCGTTCAGACAGCTGTCGGTGGTTTTTCCATCGAGTGATTGATTATCCGAGAAATTGTGGATGTGCCTGGACATGCCAGAACACGTCCCGTGAGGCTTCATCATGGTGTTGCTGTGCGCCATGTGGCACCGCCGCGACGCGCGAAGCCTCCGCTCCTCTTTCCATGAGGAAAACTCCTGTAACAGTGGAATGTGGCGTTCATTTCCAAACTGGACACCGTGTTTTATCCGGGACGTCGTCTGACTAGCACAGGAATTGTGAAAAGACATGGACATCAGCACTTTATCAGCACATCGAGACAGACGTGCGGAGGAATTCCGCGTGTCGCGGCGGTGCCGCATGGCGCAAAGCAACGCCGTGATGAAGCCTCACGGGACATGTTCTGGCATGTCCAGGCACATCCACAATTTCTCGGATAATCACTCGATGGAAAAACCACCGACAGCTGTCTGAACGCCATCTCAAAGCCGTCCTGTGAGACCAAAACGGAGGTGTTCCTTTGTCTCGCTCCATCAGCAAATCAGTCATGACGCGCGAAGCCTCCGCTCGGATTTCCATGACAAAATCTCTTGTTAAAAGTGAAATCTGCCGGAAAATGGCTGATGTCCAGCTCTTGTGATAACCAGAGAAAGTGCACACGGCGGTCTCTGATCCAGAGAGCCATCCCTTTAGAAATGATCCGGTGGTTTGTGGCTCTCGATGGCGGCATGGAGCGCGGCGCGCCGAGCGTCCTTAACGCTGTAGTAACAGTCCTTATTCTCTGTGATGCCTGTAAAATTTTCACCGAAAGCCAGATAAATTTTTCTAATGGTTTCCAGCTGCCAGTCTCTAACAGTTTCTGAAAAAATTCTGATGGAAAAAAAGCCCAAATCATTCCGCCATTTCCTGGCAATGAAAATCCGCCGAGGGGGCTGGACCACTCCTCACTCAAAGCCTGCTCACAGACGAATGACGCAACCGACAGGCGTGGAAAAACTCACGCATGCGCACGAGGGTTCAAGCTTGTCTGACGCAACCACACGTGATTCAAATCCATATGGTTTTTGAAAAAAAATAATAAGGTCGGATACTTTTCTAATAGACCTCATATATATATATTTAAACATTTTTGTTTCCGTATCTGTATGCATGTGAACGCAGCTTAATGAAAAGAACTTATGGCGTTGAGTTATAGTCTCAGTATGTCGATATTAAATTGCGACATAACGACTTTTAAAATAGACATTTATTTTACATAATTACATTAAGGATCTTGTACAGTTCATTTTAGTATTCGAGAATTTGTTTTTTTAAGTTGGTGCAGTTGATGGTGAAACACTCGCTGCCTTTTTCCCCCCTCATTTCACTTCTGTTTAACAGGCTCAAGGTGCTCTCTCCACCCTTAGTAATGGCCGTCGTGCGGCACGCCGCTAGTCACGTGACGTCCATTCCAGGTCTCTATTTCCATGGTTGTGCCATCATGTAGGAGCATGTACAGAATATAACAACACAATAGTTTACAAATATAGCTAAATCTTGATGAAAACTTTAATAAGTTTGTTTTTGATTGGGCTCAAAGACTAGGCAATTAAAAATCAAAACTGTCAACTAACATGTTATAAATAACTTCATAACTGCTTTCAGACTTTGTAAAGAGATATATAATAATACTGAAGCCACTCGATTACTATTATTCATTCAATAATGCACAACAATAAAATGTTAAATTAGTTTAAATTATCCATCTCAGTCTGAGCCCAAACACCTCTAAGAATCTGAACCTGATTTTTTTTTTTCGATTTTATACAGAAATTTATTTATTGATTTTCTTTTTCAACAGGGGTTTCCCCCCGTGTGTAATTTGTTTCACGTTTTTCAATATAAGATGTATTTCTCATGGAAAGAAGCTACATAGGAACTATTTAAGCTTGTATCAAAGATTCCATCGATTTGGCAAGTGATTTAACAGTTTAACAACCAAAAAAAAAGAAAAAAAAAAAAAGAGACATGGCCACATACTAAAATGCATGGTGGATGGTGCCATTGGTGGTAACAAACTTCGATGTCTGCCGTGTTTTACTCCCTAAGCATTACATTTATCATACAACAATACGAAAATATCACAGAATTTACTTGTTTAAATGATACCAGTGTTAAATTACTGCCATACCTGCCATACATTGCATTTACGCAATATCTCTAAAATCAGAAAGGTCTTGTCTAAGAGTGATGCTGAAAAACTAATTCATGCATTTATTTCCTCTAGGCTGGACTATTGTAACTCATTATTATCAGGTTGTCCTAAAAGTTCCCTAAAAAGCCTTCAGTTAATTCAAAATGCTGCAGCTAGAGTACTGACGGGGACTAGAAGGAGAGAGCATATCTCACCCATATTGGCCTCTCTTCATTGGCTTCCTGTTAATTCTAGAATAGAATTTAAAATTCTTCTTCTTACTTATAAGGTTTTGAATAATCAGGTCCCATCTTATCTTAGGGACCTCGTAGTACCATATCACCCCAATAGAGCGCTTCGCTCTCAGACTGCAGGCTTACTTGTAGTTCCTAGGGTTTGTAAGAGTAGAATGGGAGGCAGAGCCTTCAGCTTTCAGGCTCCTCTCCTGTGGAACCAGCTCCCAATTCAAATCAGGGAGACAGACACCCTCTCTACTTTTACGATTAGGCTTAAAACTTTCCTTTTTGCTAAAGCTTATAGTTAGGGCTGGATCAGGTGACCCTGAACCATCCCTTAGTTATGCTGCTATAGACGTAGACTGCTGGGGGGTTCCCATGATGCACTGTTTCTTTCTCTTTTTGCTCTGTATGCACCACTCTGCATTTAATCATTAATGATCGATCTCTGTTCCCCTCCACAGCATGTCTTTTTCCTGGTTCTCTCCCTCAGCCCCAACCAGTCCCAGCAGAAGACTGCCCCCCCTGTTAAAAGGGAGTTTTTCCTTCCCACTGTAGCCAAGTGCTTGCTCACAGGGGGTCGTTTTGACCGTTGGGGTTTTACATAATTATTGTATGGCCTTGCCTTACAATATAAAGCACCTTGGGGCAACTGTTTGTTGTGATTTGGCGCTATATAAAAAAATTGATTGATTGATTGATTGATACCTGTATTTATCTTGTGTAATATTGGAAATAAACAATGAGAAACTGACGATGCAGAAAACTTGTTGAACGATGCTATAAGATTTGGTGCGGGAAGCAGGCAGGAAATTGTCTGGAACATCGATTACGCATGGAGAGTCGTCGTCACCCCTCGCTCACACTGCCTCCGGTGTTACCGTTGTGGGGTACGGACGCGGGCCCCGCAGAGAATCCAAGTCATTAAAAAGATACAAACCTCTCTCAGTGGCCACAGAGCTCTGCAGCTGCGGTTACTGAGACCCTGAGGCTGCAGATTTTTCCGCAAGAAGTCTATCCTTGTGGGCTGCCGCAGCATTCCGTATCAAAACAGAAGTGTTTCCATGGCCGCTCGTGCAGAAATGTTCGAGTAGTATCTGGACCTGGGGGGGGGGGGGGGGGGGGGGCGCTGCGGTGCTTACCAAGCCTGCAGACTCAGTAAGCGCATCGGAGGCAGTGAGAGCGAGGCCTCCTTTTTCGACCAATGAGAATGCACGTTGAACTGTTGTCCGTATACCAAAATGGCAGCCTTCTGCTCCGGTAAACAAACCACTTGATGATGATCGATTTCAAAGGAATTTGGGCGTTTTACAGCAAAATATTAGTTTGTCGATTTGAAGAAATAATGTTCCGCCATTTCTTTCAGACGGTAAGAATTCACAAAAAGACGGAAAACCATCCAAAGACGGCGAATAAGCATCCCTGGGTGTGGGAGGGTTGGAGGTTTGGAGCAAACCCATGTCCAATCTGCGCCAACATTGCGTTATCATGGTACTATCACGGCACTACGTGGCTTAGCGCGGCTGATGCGAGCCATTCAAGGCTCTAATGACAGGTCGGTCGTGGCTCACTAGAGGCTGCTACGTGGCACATGCGGGGTACAGAGAGGCACATAAAGGCACCTTAGTAAAGGATATGTGATAGATGAAAATGTGGGTCATTCTTCGAATAATCGCTGACACCCATGTGTGGCTCATTATTCATGGCTTATTATTCGGTAGGACCCAGGCTTGAGTCAGAACATGTATAATACCTTTCATATACCATCAGCTTATCTGTCCTACTACTGAAACTTACCACCATCTAATGGCTCATCTTTCAGGTATGCAGGGACGTCCTCGGGCTCCTGCTCTCTCTGACTCATCTCTCTGGAAAAACAAATGAGACAATTAGCACTTGAAACCAGTAACAGGACAGTGTTTCACCTAGCATGGCTTTGATGGTGTTAGGTTCTTTTATGTTGTGAGCGATCTCAAAAAGAACTGGACAGGAAACAGACTTCAAAGTTTAGATGCTGTATTGAAAAGTTCAAACCCTGATACAGAGAGTCATCTAATAACAGTGCTGGGGTCTTGGACAAGATCACATGCTACACCTGGAACAAAGAGCCCAGATTACCTGTCTACACTAACTTTTGTTCCTCCAGCCGGCCCCATGCGGGCGGCTCTTAGCCTGTCATGAATCAGTGTCTATGTGATTGGTTGCAAAAGTGAAGTAGGTGGTTATAGGCGGGTGCCTGCTCACACTGCGTTCAAGGTTGTTATGTAAAAATCTTAGTGTGTGTCTGAGTGTCGTGCGATAATCAGAGTGTTCCATCATGCTGATTCTTTTCCAAATAGACAAGAATGATTTAAAGATTCTTCTTTAATTTTAAGGTTCATATTGGTTCGCAAAAATTTTAATCCTTTTGTGATGGGAGCATGAAAAAAAATGGGGTTTGTGTTAGGGTTACTATTACTATTACTGTTACTATTAACCTAACCCTACTCCTTCCCCTAAACCTAACCATAACTCCCCCAAACCCCCGCATCACTTAATTTTGTGCAGCTGTCACAGAATGTATAAGAATAAATTTGTGCTCCCATTACAACATTTTGCACTTTTTGTGACAATATCTTGAACCAATAGATTAATGTATATTTCATGCTGCTGAATCACGAACTGCTGTGAGACTGGTTTTTCCCACGTTTCTTCTCTTCAGATCTGAAGGGAATCTGTACATCTTGAAGCCCTTGTTGTGTCAATTTGAGCATCCAAATACACAGCAACCCGGCATTTTCAGCGAATAAATAAATAAAACAGATGGATTTACATGCAGACAGATTAACAGCGAACGTAACTCAGCCACATGGAGTGTGCAGCCAGCACATTCTGAGTGCTGGTCCCAAGCCGGGATAAATGAGGAGGGTTGCGTCAGGAAGGGCATCCGGCATAAAACAAGCCAACCCAACTATGCAGACTAAGAATCGAATTTCCATACCGGATCGGTCGAGGCCCAGGTTAACAATGTCCGCCACCGGTGCTGTTGCCCAACAGGGTGCCGTGGAAATTGGGCTACTGCTGGGTGAAGACGACGAAGAAGAGGAGGAGAACGTTTCCACAAACAGTGGGAGAAGAAGAAAACTACGTAGAAGGGTGGAAATGAGAGTCGGTAGTATGACTGGTAAAGGGAGAGAGCTGGCTGATATGATGGACTGTGTTTGTAGACTTAGAAAAAGCATATGATAGGGTGCCAAGAGAAGAGCTGTGGTATTGTATGAGGAAGTCTAGAGTGGCAGAGAAGTATGTTAGGGTAGTGCAGGACATGTACAAGAATAGTGTGACAGCGGTGAGATGCGCAGTAGGAATGATAGACTCATTCAAGGTGGAGGTGGGATTACACCAAGGATCAGCTCTGAGTCCTTTCTTGTTTGCAGTGGTGATAGACAGGATGAGATCAGATAGGAGTCCCCATGGACTATGATGTTTGCAGATGACACTGTGATCTGTAGTGATCTCCATTAAAATCCTGTGTGTGAGCGTCTATAATGATGCACTTATTTTACAGTTGAAAGGCTTTGTGTTTCCAAAAAGTTCAAAGTTTGCGCAGCACGAAAACAGCGAGAAAGAAAAAGAGACAGAGGGAGAGAGAAAGCGAGCGAGAGGGAGACAGACAGAGAGAGGGAGACAGACAGGCAGAAAAAGGAAGAGAGACAGAGAACTTAATTTTTTACTCTAACACTTGGTTTGACAATGTAAACATATGTCTCCCATATCAATAAAACTCCACTGAAATTGAAAATTGAGAGAGAGAGACAGACAGAGAGTGCTGTCTTTTCTCTTTAAGTGTCTTTAAAAATAAGGCTATAAAGTCTATAAAAAATAAAAGTACTTAATTCTTTCACCAAAACATCAAATCTAGGGTTTCATCTTGGATGCACCTTCTGGCAAATTGTAGCTGAACTTTCAGGTCTCCTTTTCAAGAAAATCCTCATATAAAAATCAACAATAATAACAATAATATTATCATATACCTATAAATGATACGCCAATATGATTGGATAAAACACTAAAGAATAAATAGCAATATACCCTTTTCGGGACCGAGACCATGCAGCGGGCGCTGCGGATCAAAACGAGCGTCTCTGGACCTGTTGCTGCATGCAGCTCGGCACAGCAGACAGGGGGGCGGTGTGAGTGGCCCGCTGTGGCACTTACTGAGCCCGCAGACTCAGTAAGCGCATCGGACGCAGTGAGAGCAATCGCGGTGATGCCGACCGGTGTCACGTACAATTTTTTCCGCCGTACAATTCTTTCCGCCTCGCTTAGGAAACAGCGCTTGGAACTTGAGGTGGATGGATGATGAAAGAAGCAAAACACCTTCGCAATTTATGTCGATATTTTGATGAATTTTTGATGATTTCTTCATTTACAGCAGCTTCATTAAACAAATGTACTCGAATGATTATCAGCATGATGGCGAGCTTACAGGCTAACCTCCGCTAACACTAGAAACAGTTGCCAGTTATGGCTTCTGAAACAAGGGAGAAAAAAAAGAAACAGCACAGTTCAGCTGAAGCATTAGTGGACGTATGTGACACCAGTGGGAAATACATACGTGGAACAAGAGGTGAAGCTCTTAACAGACAGAATATTTTACGTCCACTAATGCTTCAGCTGAACGGTGCTGTTTCTTTTTTTTCTCCCTTGTTTCAGAAGCGATAACTGGCAACTGTCTTCTAGTGTTAGCAGAGGTTAGCCTGTCAGCTCGCCGTCGTGCTGATAATCATTCGAGTACATTTGTTTAATGAAGCTGCTGTAAATGAAGAAATTCATCAAAATATCGACATAAATTGCGAAGGTGTTTTGCTTCTTTCATTATCCATCCACCTCAAGTTCCAAGCGCTGTTTTCTAAGCAAGGCGGAAAGAATTGTATGTGACACCTGATTGGCTGATTACTCGGGTGGTATGAAAAATATTACTCGTACGCGAAAATGGTGTATTGCTATTTATTCTTTAGTGCTTTATCCAATCATATTGGCGTATCATTTATAGGTATATGATAAGGCTTTTTACACCCTTCAGAAAACCATACAACATTTATCATATATAATAAAATGATTTAAAGATTCAGAAAACCATACACCCTTCGCCCTTCAGCCTCAGGGTGTATGGTTTTCTTCAGGGTGTATAAAGCCATATTCATTGGTGAACAACTTGATAACTGATAATATTAAAGCAAACAGAGCTCTGGTATCGGATCGGAAAAGTACTGGTATCGGCAGATATCCAAATTCAGGTATCAGGATCAGATCGGAAGTGAAAAACTGTGGCTCATGCATCCCTAATTCATACCATATGGTTCAATACAAACACAGATATTGTGACACCTCTACCGTTTTGTAATGATGCATGCCAAACAGGCGTGGAAATTATTCAATCCTGACTGATTTTGGGCCTAATGTGCTTTCAACATTGAGTTTAATCCTGGGTATGAGCACACTAAATTGACAATTTGCAGGTATCTGTTTAGTGTTTGTGAACTATTCCAGTCTGAGGGGTTGGAAAAAGCAAGCTCATTCACCAAACCCCAAAGGCCAGGCTAACCATGTCTCCATACCATTCTAGCTATCAATGAACTTTCCCCATAAGATCAGTGCCACAATATTAGTACTGCTCAAATCTGATTCTTAATAGACCACAGTAGCTCACTTGAGAGAGCACAATAAAAGTCTCAAATGTTAAATGCTAGGCAGGATCTCAGTAAGCAAAGAAAATAAGAGCCTGGTGTGTTTTGGGTGTGCTGAGTCTAAAAAAACAAGGCAGACCTGTTCACTGTGTCACAGAGCTGTAAAACAGGTTAAAACACATGTGGCTAAAGAACTAACTTACAAATTAAAGCAGCTGATAGATTGTAGAATATTCTGTGCAACTGCAGTATTAATTGTTCCTACCTTGTAAAAAACAGTGGCATCTTAAAACATGCATGCACACACACAGCCTTAAAAGTGGAAATCATTGGATTTCTGTTGTTGGGATTTGTGAAGGCTCTCATCTAACAATATGTCTACAGTACAGGTACCATGTCTAGATTACATGTCACTGTCTGTCTCCACACATAGGCATCTGATTGGACAGTGACTTATTGTTTTTGTATTTTTGCCTCAGTACACAATCACACTGGCGATAAAGGAAACAATTAAGATCTAATTTAAGGGTTGGCTTTCACCTTCAATTTAAAGGATTTAACAAAAATATCACATTAACCATGAACAATTACAGCTGTGTTTGTAAACAGTCCAATTTCACAGGTGGACTCAGACAAACAATTAATAAAATTATTATTATGACGAAGAAGAGGAGGAGAATGTTTCCACAGACAGCAGCAGAAGAAGAAAACTAGAAGGGTGGAAATGAGAGTGGGGACTTTGAATGTTGGTAGTATGACTGGTAAAGGGAGAGAGCTGGCTGATATGATGGAGAGGAGAAAGGTAGACATATTGTGTGTGCAAGATCAACATATTGATTTATTCTGCCTTACAGAAACCTGGTTACAGCAGGATGAATATGTTAGTTTAAATGAGTCAACACCCCCAAGTCACGCTAACTGTCAGAATGCTCGAAGCACGGGTCGAGGAGGAGGAGTAGCAGCAATCTTCCACTCCAGCTTGTTAATTATTCAAAGACCCAGACAGAGCTTTAATTAATTTGAAAGCTTGACTCTTAGTCTTGTCCATCCAAATTGGAAGTCTCAAAACCCAGTTTTATTTGTTATTATCTATCATCCACCTGGTCGTTACTGTGAGTTTCTTTGTGATTTTTCAGACCTTTTGTCTGACTTAGTGCTTAGCTCAGATAAGATAATTATAGTGGGTGATTTTAACATCCACATAGATGCTGAGAATGACAGCCTCAACACTGCATTTAATCTATTATTAGACTCAGCTGGCTTCGCTCAAAATGTAAATGAGCCCACCCACCACCTTAGCCACACTTTAGATCTTGTTCTGACATATGGCATAGAAATTGAAGACTTAACAGTATTCCCTGAAAACCCCTTTTTGTCTGATCATTTTTTAATAACATTTACATTTACTTTAATGGACTACCCAGCAGTGGGGAATAAATTTCATTACAGTAGAAGTCTTTCTGAAAGTGCTGTAACTAGGTTTAAGGATATGATTCCTTCTTTGTTATGTTCTTCAATGCCATATACCAACACAGTGCAGAGTAGATACCTAAACTCTGTGGGTGAGATAGATTATCTCGTCAATAGCTTTATATCCTCAATGAGCACAACTTTGGATGCTGTAGCTCCTCTGAAAAAGAGAGCCTTAAATCACAAGTGCCTGACTCCGTGGTATAACCCACAAACTCGCAGCTTAAAGCAGATAACCCGTAAGCTGGAGAGGAAATGGCGTCTCACTAATTTAGAAGATCTTCATTTAGCCTGGAAAAAGAGTCTGTTGATCTATAAAAAAGCCCTCCATAAAGCTAGGACATCTTACTATTCATCACTAATTGAAGAAAATAAGAACAACCCCAGGTTTCTTTTCAGCACTGTAGCCAGGCTGACAAAGAGTCAGAGCTCTATTGAGCCGTGTATTCCTTTAACTTTAACTAGTAATGACTTCATGACTTTCTTTGCAAATAAAATTTTAACTATTAGAGAAAAAAATTATTCATAACCATCCCAAAGACATATCTTTATGTTCGGCTGCTTTCAGTAATGCTGGTATTTGGTTAGACTCTTTCTCTCCGATTGTTCTGTCTGAGTTACTTTCATTAGTCACTTCCTCCAAACCATCAACATGTCTATTTGACTCCATTCCTACCAGGCTGCTCAAGGAAGCCCTACCGTTAATTAATGCTTCGATCTTAAATATGATCAATCTATCTTTATTAGTTGGCTATGTACCACAGGCTTTTAAGGTGGCAGTAATTAAACCATTACTTAAAAAGCCATCACTTGACCCAGCTATCTTAGCTAATTATATGCCAATCTCCAACCTTCCTTTTCTCTCAAAAATTCTTGAAAGGGTAGTTGTAAGCCAGCTAACTGATCATCTGCAGAGGAATGGTCTATTTGAAGAGTTTCAGTCAGGTTTCAGAATTCATCATAGTACAGAAACAGCATTAGTGAAGGTTACAAGTGATCTTCTTATGGCCTCAGACAGTGGACTCATCTCTGTGCTCGTCCTGTTAGACCACAGTGCAGCTTTTGATACTGTTGACCGTAAAATTTTATTACAGAGATTAGAGCATGCCATAGGTATTAAAGGCACTGCGCTGCAGTGGTTTGAATCATATTTATCTAATAGATTGCAATTTGTTCATATAAATGGGGAGTCTTCTTCACGGACTAAGGTTAATTATGGAGTTCCACAAGGTTCTGTGCTAGGACCAATTTTATTCACTTTGTACATGCTTCCCTTAGGCAGTATTATTAGAAAGCATTGCTTAAATTTTCATTGTTACGCAGATGATACCCAGCTTTATCTATCCATGAAGCCAGAGGACACACACCAATTAGTTAAACTGCAGGAATGTCTTTCAGACATAAAGACATGGATGACCTCTAATTTCCTGCTTTTAAACTCAGATAAAACTGAAGTTATTGTACTTGGCCCCACAAATCTTAGAAACATGGTGTCTAACCAGATCCTTACTCTGGATGGCATTACCCTGACCTCCAGTAATACAGTGAGAAATCTTGGAGTCATTTTTGATCAGGATATGTCCTTCAATGCGCATATTAAGCAAATATGTAGGACTGCTTTTTTGCATTTGCGCAATATCGCTAAAATTAGACAGGTCTTGTCTCAGAGTGATGCTGAAAAGCTAATTCATGTATTTTTTTCTTCTAGGCTGGACTATTGTAATTCATTATTATCAGGTTGTCCTAAAAGTTCCCTGAAAAGCCTTCAGTTAATTCAAAATGCTGCAGCAAGAGTACTGACAGGGACTAGAAGGAGAGAGCATATTTCACCCATACTGGCTTCTCTTCATTGGTTCCCTGTTAATTCCAGAATAGAATTTAAAATTCTTCTTCTTACTTATAAGGTTTTGAATAATCAGGTCCCATCTTATCTTAGGGACCTCATAGTACCATATCACCCCAATAAAGCGCTTCGCTCTCAGACTGCAGGCTTACTTGTAGTTCCTAGGGTTTGTAAGAGTAGAATGGGAGGCAGAGCCTTCAGCTTTCAGGCTCCTCTCCTGTGGAACCAGCTCCCAATTCGGATCAGGGAGCCAGACACCCTCTCTACTTTTAAGATTAAGCTTAAAACTTTCTTTTTTGTTAAAGCTTATAGTTAGGGTTGGATCAGGTGACCCTGAACCATCCCTTAGTTATGCTGCTATAGACGTAGACTGCTGGGGGGTTCCCATGATGCACTGTTTCTTTCTCTTTTTGTTCTGTATGCACCACTCTGCATTTAATCATTAGTGATTAATCTCTGCTCTCTTCCACTGCATGTCTTTTTCCTGACTCTCTCCCCTCAGCACCATCCAGTCCCAGCAGAAGACTGCCTCTCCCTGAGCCTGGTTCTGCTGGAGGTTTGTTCCTGTTAAAAGGGAGTTTTCCTTCCCACTGTCGCCAAGTGCTTGCTCATAGGGGGTTGTTTTGACCGTTGGGGTTTTTCTGTAATTATTGTATGGCTTTTGCCTCACAATATAAAGCGCCTTGGGGCGACTTTGTTGTGATTTGGCACTATATAAATAAAATTGATTTGATATGAAGAGACCAAGTGGAAGGGAAGTAAGAGCAGGAGCATCAGCAGTGGGTACAAGTTGTTGTACCATGGTGAGGACAGGAACAGAAATGGTGTTGAGGCCATTTTAAAAGAAGAGTATGTTAAAAGTGTGTTGGAGGTTAAGCCAGTGTCTGACAGGATGATGAGTGTGAAGTTGGAAATTGAAGGGGTTATGATGAATATCATCAGTGCATATGCCCCACAGGTAGGTTGAAAGAAGATTTCTGGAGTGTGTTAGATGAGGTGGTGGAGAGTGTGCCCAAGCATGAAAGTGGTGACAGGAGCAGACTTCGACGGGCATGCTGGTGAAGGGAACAGAGGTGATGAGGAAGTAATGGGTAGATATGGCATCAAGGATAGGAATGGGGAAGGACAGATGGTAGTTGATTTTGCAAAAAGGATGGAAATGGCTGTGGTGAAAAGGGAGGAGCACAGGGTAACATATAAGAGTGGAGGAAGGTGCACATAGGTCAACTACATTCTTTATAGGAGATGCAAGCTAAAAGAAATCAGAGACTGTAAGGTGGTGGCAGGAGAGAGTGTTGTTAGACAGCATAGGATGGTTGTTTGTAGGATGACTTTAGAGGTAAAGAAGAAGAGAGTGAGAGCTCAACAAAGGATCAGATGGTGGAACCTGAAGGAGGAAGACTGTTGTGTGAAATTTAGTGAGCAGGTGAGAGAAGCACTGGTTGGAGGGGAAGCAATTTTGGACAACTGGAAACGTACTGCAGATGTGGTGAGGGAAACAGCTAGGACAGTACTGGGTATAACATCTGGACAGTGGAAGGAAGACAAAGAGACTTGGTGGTGGAATGAAGAGGTCCAGGAAAGCATAAGGAGAAAGACGTTGGCGATAAAGTTTTGGGATAGTCGGAGAGATGAAGAAAGTAGACAAGGACTACAAGGAGATGTGGCGTAAGCCAAAAAGTGGCAAAAGCGAAGGAAAAGGCATATTGCAAGCTGTACAAGAAGTTGAATAGTAAGGAAGGAAAAAAGGACTTGTACTGATTGGCCAGACAAAGGAACAGAGCTGGAAAGGATGTGCAGCAGGTTAGGGTGGTAAAAAGATGCACATGGTAATGTGCTGACAAGTGAGGAGTGTGTGCTGAGAAGGTGGAGGGAATATTTTGAAGAGCTGATGAATGAAGAAAATGAGCAAGAGAAAAGGCTGGATGATGTGGTGAGTCAGGAAGTACAAGATTAGTAAGAAAGAAGTGAGGGCTGCTATGAAGAGGATGAAGAGTGGAAAGGCAGTTGGTCCAAATGGCATTCCAGTGGAGGCATGGAAATGTCTAGGAGAGATGGCAGTGGAGTTTCTAACCAGATTGTTTAATAAAATCTTGGAAAGTGAGAGGATGCCTGAGGAGTGGAGACAAAGTGTGCTGGTTCCTATTTTCAAGAACAAGGGTGATGTGCAGAGCTGCAGTAACTACAGAGGCATGAAGTTGATCAGCCACAGCATGACGTTATGGGAAAGAGTAGTAGAAGCTAGGCTTAGAAACAGGTAAAGATCTGTGAGCAGCAATATGGTTTCATGCCGAGAAAGAGCACTACAGATGCAATGTTTGCTCTGAGAATACTGTTGGAGAAGTACAGAGAAGGCCAGAAAGAGTTACATTGTGTGTTTGTGGACTTAGAAAAAGCTTATGATAGGGTGCCAAGAGAAGAGCTGTGGTATTGTATGAGGAATGTATGGAGGGAGTGAGATTCCTGAACGGAGGCACGAGACGTTACGTTCTGCTGTGCACTGATGGTTCACAGCAGAATGTAACGTCTCGTGCCTCCGTTCAGGAATCTCACTCCCTCCAGCCTGGGTCCCACCGAATAATGAAGAATGAAGAAGGAGCCATGCATGGGTGTGTCACGATTATTCGAAGAATGACCCACGTTGTCATCTATCACGTATCTACTATGAAGGTGCCACTATGTGCCTCTCTGTACCCCGCATGTGCCACGTAGCAGCCTCTAGTGAGCCACGACCGACCTGTCATTACAGCCTCGATTGGCTCGCATCAGCCACACTAAGCCACGTAGTGCCATGATAACACCATGATGGCGCACGTTTAGGCATGAGTTTGGTCCAAACTTCCAGCCCTCCGACACCTGGTCCCATCAAAGTGTGGGTTTTCAATTCACAGCAGCATTTAAAGATGTCCCTTCTTTTTTTTTTTTTACGCAGTCCAAAAATAGACACTCCATCACAGTTCCGCAGTTGTGCGCTGTGCGCCAGGCTGCTGTCCACCTGTAATGCACCAGACCAGCTAGACCCGAACCACGGGTTCCTGGAGAGCCGCCCCTGTGCTCCTCACTGGCTCCGCGGCTCTCTGGCTTTTCTTCTGCGGCTTTAAACACACAGAACTTTATGTTTGTCCATTTATTTCTGCAAAATCGCTCTTTTGCGTGCGTGCTGCTGTTGTCCTTTCATGGACAGCCGCCTCTGTGCTCTTTCGAAGTGGCTTCCTTTCCATCCATGGCGTGCTGGCTTTAAACACAATCATTTTTACAACGTGAATCTACTTTTAACTTTGTGTTCGTCCATTTATTTCTGCAAAAGCACTCTTTTGCGAACGGTGCCATTCTGCATACAGAATGAGGTGGCCGTTTTATTATATACACCTGTGGATCATTTTCAATATATATCTTTATTTCTTCCGCAGCTTACAAGTCACCATGATACAACTTTTAACTTTGTGTTATGTCTTTAAAATCGGTCTTTTGCACGCTCTCCACCTGTGCTGCTGCACAGCTCTTAGCTGCTCCACTGGAGTTATGTTCCATGGCTTTAAACACACATTCACTTTCACGCAGTCACCCAAATTATAACTTTTGTGTTCGTCCAATATAGACTGAAAAATCACTCTTTTGTGAGTTGGCGTTCTGCCTAAATGCTCGTTTGAAGCGTGATGAGTCACTGCCTCAGTGCGCACACACCGGAGCTCATGTGATCCATAAATTCCAGACGCGATTAGAGGTGTTTTCAGCATCCAAGATTTGACAAAAAATGATTAATCCGCTACAAAATAATTATTTTATATAGAGTCCAGCGCACAGAGCAGGTGGAATTGTGTGCGCAAGAGGAGAGCCATTCCAAAAATAGCCTCTCAGATCCTGCGATGGTGCCAGGCGCACGGATAATGGACTTTCTGCAGACTCGTAAGCACCGTGCAAATGCCTCTAAGCAGTCGCAGTAACTCGAACACAAACTGTGCCACGCTGTTGTTGCTAAATTTTGAACTTCTTGAAATTAGCGCCACGCTCAGAGAGGAGCCTCGTTAACTGAAGATAATGCCTCTAAGAGCCACTCAGAGCCATGAAACTCCTACGATAGTTGAAGAAACCCTCTCGTAGCAAAGAAAACATGCTGCGTGGCTCCTTCTTCATCCTTCATTATTCGGTGGGACCTAGGCTTCCCTCGCAGTCTGCAGCGAGTTGATTCTGCACGCGCGCGCACGTACACACACGCAGCTCCTTCGGTAAACTACCCATTTTAAACGGCTTTGAATAAGACGGCCACTGTTTTAATCAACCGTCTCATTCAAAATTTGAACGTCCAAATGACGGCAGGACGGCTGCCTAAAGCTATGAATTGAGAGGAAAAACAAAGACTTAAATAAAATAAATGACTCAACTACTAAATTAGTTGTTAATGATTTCAATCGTCAACGTAGTCGTGACTAGTCATGGCAGCCCTACTTAAAACCAAAATGCATCCACAGCGGTGCCGTGGTACGTGGCTTTGGAACCAGAACCTCCTCACACTCCGTGTTATTATTCGAGCCTCGCTAACCATCCGAGCAAGACGAGAGGAAACAGAGGCAGAGACGCTGCGTGTGGCTGCTGCTGCACGATGATGTCAGATTCTGAGTCATTTTATGCAACTTTGTGGATAAAATAAGTAATTCACGGTAATCGCGATTATGAAAAATATTTGCGAATATGAAAAATAATATTATAAAATAATCACGATTGGCGAATATTGTAATAATTGTGACTGCCCTAGGAACAGCCGAAAGACAAAGAAGAATTATTATTAATTATATGGGTTACTGTTAACACGTTTGAAAATGCTTTGCTATGACTGTCTAAGCTCTGGAACACACAAACTTCATCAAGTGATGTTCCTCCCTTAAGATGTTTTTTTTTTTCCTCAGGCTTTTACTGCAGTCTCCTTCAGCTCCTTCTTTTTGTGCATCTTTATGCATTCGGTTTTGTCTTCAGTAAGAAAAAAATGATACTCTATATGGTTGAGGTCAGGTGACTGACTTGGTCATTATAGCATAGTCCACTTTGTTGCCTTGAGAAGCTCTTTGGTTGCTTTCTCGATATGTTTTAAGATCATTATATGGTTTCTTAGGTGGTTTCATGGCAGCTTGTGGACTGAGAATAATTTTTTCGAGCCACTGCAGGGTTGCTTTTAGAAAATATTATCCCACAGAGTCAGCTCTCACAAAAGTGGTGAATGAGCTTCTGCTTGCAATGGATTCAGACACCACTACAGTTCTGGTGCTGTTAGAGCTTAGTGCTGTGTTTGATACTGTGCATCATCAAATTCTACTCAATAGGCTGGAGAATCATTTTGGGATTACTGGGATTGCCCTTGCATGATCGATGTCATACCCGTACAAAACAGTTCTCACTGTTTTGTACCATAACACTACCTCTAACCTTAGTGACAGGAAATTTGGGCTTCAACAGGGGTCCGTCTTAGGCCCCCTGCTTTTCTTCCATTATATAGCACCCCTTTGGCACATACTGCAGCGTTTTAGGATTACCTTTCATTGCTATGCTGATGATAGTTATACATGCCGATAACTGCTGGTAATATCATCCACATAAAATCCTTAGGAGATTAGCTTGCATCAGTAAAAAACTGGATGTCTAGCAACTTCCTGCTTTTAAACTCTGACAAGACTGAAATGATGGTTCTTGGTCCAGTGAGACATCAGCATCAATTTGACCAGCTTAGCCTACGCTTGTGGGTCAAACAACACACTGACAAAGTGAGGAATCTTGGGGTAATTTTGAACCTAAGTTGTCCTTTGACCTCCATATTAGAGATATTATGAGGACTGCTTTCTTCCACCTGCAAAATATAGCGAAGATTCGTCCCATCCTGTCTATGGCTGATACTGAGACCCTGATTCATGCGTTTATCTCTTCTAGATTAGACTACTGCAATGTTCTATTTTCTGGTTTACCGCAATCCAGAGGGGTCTCCAATTGGTTCAAAATGCTGCTGCCAGACTTTTGACACGAAGCAGAAAGTTTGACCACATTACACCCATTTTGGCATCTCTTCACTGGCTTCCTGTCTCTGTGAGATCAGATTTTAAGGTTCTGCTACTAACATATACAACTGTTCACGGGCTGGCAACTCCCTATTTGGTGACCTAATTAAACCCTATGTACCATCCGGGGCTCTGTGTTCTCAGGGTGCAGGAGTACTTAGTGTCCCTTGGGTGAATAAAAAGTCTGCGGGTCATAGAGCTTTCTCTTATCATGCCCCTGTTCTGTGGAATGATCTCCCTGCATCAATAAAACAGTCAGATTCTGTAGAGACTTTCAAGTCCAGACTTAAGATGTACTTATTTCCCCTTTCGTATCGCTAGCATACTGGCATAGTATGTTACTATGCTTTTTACTCGTTTAAATTTATTTTATTAGGAAATGGAGTGGGTCGCTCAATTGTTTTGGTAACATGGCCCAAGCAGAGGATCGCACCTTTGAGTCTGGTCTGCTTGAGGGTTCTTCCTCAAATCATCAGAGGGAGTTTTTTCCTTACCATTGTCGCTTGTGTGCTTGCTCTGAGGGTTAGTAAGGTTAGACCTTACTTGTGTGACATGCCTTGAGGCAACTTTGTTGTGATTTGGCACTATATATTTAAAAAAAAAAAAGTTTCATCCTATAAGTTCAAACAGCATTCAGCTGAATCTGAGCATGTAGTATGGACCTGCACACTTCAAAATAATAAATTATGTCTGTGCTGCTACCGAATAACAGATTTCTCCCTTTCTTTTAGCTGCTCCCCTTTTGCTTAGGGTCACTACAGCAGATCCAATGTTGAGATACAGGTTGATTTGTCAGACATTTTACAATGTTTCTCCTGCTCAAAGAAGTGCTCAGTGAGGTGGTTGCTTCAGTCAAAAGCTTGGTTTCAGGCTGGTCTCAACACTGAGCTTTGCATAAAGTAAAAGCTCAGACAAAAAACATTTTCTTTCAAAATCTTTTTATTAAATTTCCAACGTGAATGTATTCACATGTATACATACATGCACCCACATATATACATATATGTATATACATGTACCCACACACATGGAGAAGAAAAAAAAAGAAAGAAAAAAAAAAACACAGCAAATGCACCTTGGAATTGAATAGTACAAATATAAAAACAATAATAGCAACAACCGAACACATCTTCCAGTATTAGGCAGGTACCGGTATGGAAAGTACAGTTAAGTGCTCTACCCTTCCAAGTGTTATGCAAACACCTATGTAGAAGCGTATGACGACTCCACTTAATCTTATTAGGACAGAGGTAGGACGTTGAACCTGCTCCCCCCCCCCAAAGAAATACAGCTAAGGCACACACATCAGTCAGCAGGCTTGTCGTTCTTCAAATATTCAGCTACTTGGATGTCAGGGGCCTACTCCGCAAACGTATTTTACAACGCGTACGAATCATGAAAGTAATGGAAATTTCGGCAAGACTGAATGCCCTCCTAAACTGAGTCCACACCTTCAATGCGGAGCGCACTACTGGATTCTTTATTTGTTTGGGTATTGGGTAGTTAGTTGGGGCACCAAGCAATGCAGAGAGTGACATGTTTTGAACTGAGTTCAGCTCAACTGTTAGCCATTCTGGGACATCCGATCGAAGGTTGTATTTATACCAAAAGGCGAGAGAGCGAATATTCGCTGCCCAATAGTAGGAGCGCATATTTGGTAATCCCATGCCGCCGTCAATCTTCAAACGTTGGAGGACAGCTTTGCTTACTCTGGGTTTCTTATTCTGCCAGATGTATGAAGAAATAGTCGAATCCAACAAGGTAAAAAAGGATTTGGGAACAAAAATAGGTAGAGATTGGAATAGGTATGTAAACTTAGGCAGTATGTTCATTTTTATGGAATTTATACGACCGGCTAGTGTCAATGAGAGGGGTGACCATTGTTGCAGAGACGTTCTCACCTGATTGTGGAGAGTTACGACATTTTCGCGGAATAAGTCCTTAAATTTACGGGTGATCTCTAATCCTAAATAAGTAAACTGCCGTTTCTCAATTTTAAGGGGGGTGCTGCTGTAATCAGTCACCAGGGCCTCATCATTTAATGGAAAAAGCTTTGTCTTGTGGATGTTAATTTTGTAGCCGAACATACGTCCAAATTCTTCAAACAGAGATAACGCCGCGGTCAGAGAGTTAATTGGGTCAGAGATATACAACAAGAGGTCGTCAGCGTAAAGAGAGACTTTATGCTCCACGCCACCCCTATTGATGCCTGGGATGTTAGTGCTGTTTCTAAGCGCGACTGCAAGTGGCTCTATCACTAAATTAAATAGGATCGGGCTCAACGGACGACAAAAAACATTTTAATGATGTTTGCCTAGTTGGACACAATTAATTCACTCTTCCTTGTTGTTCAGCAACATTTTGTCCTTTTGCAGCTTTAACATTATTGCAGGTGCTTTCACATTTTTCACATTTAATAAGCATATGGCTGGGAAAAACATCTCTAAGCTGTACAACATACTGTAGTTGGTCTCACTACTACTCTCTACTCATATTTAGCTGATTGCTTTTTCTTTTCTTTTTTTGATGGAAGGTTTGTGGGTAGATTAAAAACAATATCCAAAAAAGAAAAAAAAAAAAATTCTAAGTCCCAAAACCATGGTTTTTTTTCCCCTAGGGCCTCTAGAAGGGTCAAATTCTTGAGAGCCATAACTGAACTTCTTAAAAAAATTTTTGGTTTTGATGTTGAAATATCTCAGTGCACCAAAGATTGCCAAGCTTCATTTCCATTGGTGTCACTGTGGGAGGAGTTCTGGAAAATTGCCAAATTTTGGCTGGTAGTGAAGGGCGCTGTCTATAGGGGTGCTGCAAAATGCTACTTTTTGCTTTAGTGATGCTTATTTTTGAGGCATTTATACACTGCACCCTCAACATCCCAAGCTAGTCTATGCATGGTATTAATACATTAGCAAGCCCAGTACTACAACCCCTGGCAATAATTATGGAATCACCGGCCTCGGAGGATGTTCATTCAGTTGTTTAATTTTGTAGAAAAAAAGCATATCACAGACATGACACAAAACTAAAGTCATTTCAAATGGCAACTTTCTGGCTTTAACAAACACTATAAGAAATCAAGAAAAAAAGATTGTGGCAGTCAGTAACGGTTACTTTTTTAGACCAAGCAGAGGGGGAAAAATATGGACTCACTCAACTCTGAGGAATAAATTATGGAATCTCCCTGTAAATTTTCATCCCCAAAACTATAACCTGCATCAAATCAGATCTGCTCGTTAGTCTGCATCTAAAAAGGAGTGATCACACCTTGGAGAGCTGTTGCACCAAGTGGACTGACATGAATCATGGCTCCAGCACGAGAGATGTCAACTGAAACAAAGGAGAGGATTATCAAACTCTTAAAAGAGGGTAAATCATCACGCAATGTTGCAAAAGATGTTGGTTGTTCACAATCAGCTGTGTCTAAACTCTGGACCAAATACAAACAACATGGGAAGGTTGTTAAAGGCAAATATACTGGTAGACCAAGGAAGACATCAAAGCGTCAAGACAGAAAACTTAAAGCAATATGTCTCAAAAATCGAAAATGCACAATAAAACAAATGAGGAACGAATGGGAGGAAACTGGAGTCAACGTCTGTGACCGAACTGTAAGAAACCTCCTAAAGGAAATGGGATTTACATACAGAAAAGCTAAACGAAAGCCATCATTAACACCGAAACAGAAGAAAACAAGGTTACAATGGGCTAAGGAAAAGCAATCGTGGACTGTGGATGAAAGCCATATTCAGTGATGAATCTCGAATCTGCATTGGGCAAGGTGATGATGCTGGAACTTTTGTTTAGTGCCGTTCCAATGAGATTTATAAAGATGACTGCCTGAATAGAGCATGTAAATTTCCACAGTCATTGATGATATGGGGCTGCATGTCAGGTAAAGGCACTGGGGAGATGGCTGTCATTACATCATCAATAAATGCACAAGTTTACGTTGATATTTTGGACACTTTTCTTATCCCATCAATTGAAAGGATGTTTGGGGTTGATGAAATCATTTTTCAAGATGATAATGCATCTTGCCATAGAGCAAAAACTGTGAAAACATTCCTTGCAAAAAGACACATAGGGTCAATGTCATGGCCTGCAAATAGTCCGGATCTTGAACCAATTGAAAATCATTGGTGGAAGTTGAAGAAAATGGTCCATGACAAGGCTCCAACCTGCAAAGCTGATCTGGCAACAGCAATCAGAGATAGTTGGAGCCAGATTGATGAAGAGTACTGTTTGTCACTCATTAAGTCCATGCCTCAGAGACTGCAAGCTGTTATAAAAGCCAGAGGTGGTGCAACAAAATACTAGTGATGTGTTGGAGCGTTCTTTTGTTTTTCATGATTCCATAATTTTTTCCTCAGAATTGAGTGATTCCATATTTTTTTTCCCTCTGCTTGGTCTAAAAAAATAACCTTTACTGATTGCCACACATTTTTTTCCTGATTTCTTATAGTGTTTCTTAAAGCCAGAAAGTTGCCATTTGAAATTACTTTAGTTTTGTGTCAAGTCTGTGATCTGCTTTTTTTCTACAAAATTAAAAACAACTGAATGAACATCCTCCGAGGCCGGTGATTCCATAATTTTTGCCAGGGGTTGTATGCCACTTGAAATTAACGTGAGATAATGAAGGTTCAAGAGTATAGGTGATGCTCAAGTCAGCCAAAATGTGAAATTCAGTGTTTTTGGGGGTTGCATATATCCATGCGCCCTCAGCAGATTTGATTGAAATCTTTTTAAACAGGCAGCCCTGTATGTCTACTAACTGTCACGTCAAGATTATAGTGGGGTTCAGCTGTTTTAACTCTTTAATAACTCGTCTTTAACTCATCTGTTTTTCTTTCTTTTTTAACCCCATTATAATGTTTACTCATCTACCTCAGACACCTCTACTCTTTGTAACCACAGCATTCTACTGGGCTCCCTCTCATTTACACAGATGTACTCAACTGCTCCAACTGACGTTCACCCCCCCTCTCTAGCAGGTGTCACCAACCCTGTTCCTGGAGGGCACCTGCCCTGCATGTTTTCTAACTCTCCCTGATCCACTCCCAGGCAATTAACTATCAGGTGTGCTCAGCTAATCAACAGCTGGAAGACACCACTTAAAAAAAAAAAACCGTGTGATGTGAGTACGTTGACGTGGAAAACATACAGGACAGGGGTTCTCCAGGAACAGGGTTGGTGACCCCTGAGATACAGATTTGAAAAAAAAAGCTCACAATGGCCAGTATTTGTGATTGACTGATGATGAAGTCACAAAGCAGGGCTCACCAACCCTGTTCCTGGAAAGCCCCTGCCCTGTGTGTTTTCCACATCAACCAACCCAAGTCACACCTGTTTTTTTAAAGTGGTGTCTTCCAGCTGTTGATTGGCTGAGCACACCTGATAGAATTAATTGCCTGGGAGTGGAACAGGGAGAGTTACAAAATATGCAGGCCAGGTGCCCTCCAGGAACAAGGTTGGTGACTCCTGCTCCAGAGAATGTATCTCCATTTCTTGATGCTAGTTTCAACCTACTCTCACTACCGATTACAATGCCATCAGCAAGCATCATAGTTCATGGAGATTCCTGTCTGATCTCGTCCGTTAACCTGTCCATCACCACTGCGACCAAGAAAAGGGCTCACATCCGATTCTTGATGTAATCTCACCTCCGCCTTGAATGAATCCGTCATTACTACTGTGCATCTCACCGCTGTCACACTATCCTTGTACATATCCTGTATCACCCTCCCTCACATACTTCTCTACCACTCCAGACTTGGACACCTTGTCTATGTATGCATGTATGTACATACGTACGTGTACATACACACGCACACACACACACGCACACACACACATACACACACACCACCTTTCTCCAAGTCCACAAACACAAAATACAACTTACTCTGGTCTTTTTTTATACTTCTCTATCAGCACTCTCAGAGCAAACACTGCATCTGTAGTTGGGCTGCAGCTATTAAATAGTTTTGGAACTGAGTATTCTATTGATTATTTTATTGATTGAGTAAATTGGATAAAAAATACTTTGGCATTTTTATGCTGCGTTCACACCGTGCGCGACCAGACGCCACAAATTCGCTTCGGTCACGTGGCGACGGATGCGCCACCATTGCCCGGTGTGTCGCTCTGCTTTTGCTGCGAAAATTCACCCCAGTGCGTCATCAAATAGGAGGAGCGTCCATTACGCTCACCGGCTCCGGTTGTCAGTCAAGTTAACATGACGGACCTTGATCACACGGAGCGAGTTGTTGTGGAAAGCTCCCAATTCGGGGAGCATCATCATTTGCTGCAGGCGCTGCGTCTGGATGACGGCCACTTTCAGCGGTCCTTCCGCCTCTGCAGGACCCAGTTTGAGGACCTCCTGTCCCGTTCATGCACGCACATGTAAACAATAATAATAAATAAATAAATAAAAAAAAATAAAAAAAAACTCCGCTGCTTGCTGTGGGGCTGCTCCTCTCTCATCCCCAAAAAACTCTGTCATAATTGTGTTTAGGAACCAGTCACCATTTGTTTTATTATACATCTGTGTAGTTAATAAGTAAAATAATCTTCATGGACGGTTCGCTCACGCGCACGTAAAAAAGAAAAAAAAAAAAAAAAACCTCCGCTCCCCCTGCTGTGGGGCTGCTGCTCGCTCCAAAAACTCTGTCATAATTGTGAAATAAAGGACAAAAGAGACATAAGTCCTGCTCACAGGCTGGTTACCAGAGACAGGATATGTTCACATCTACAGTCAAACTCCAGACATCTCCACGTCACTACATATTCAGTCCCTGATTGGTCATCGCGGCGGGACAAGACGAAAAAGTTCAGATTTTTCAACTTGGGGAGGAGGGCAACGCGACATGACGCAATATTGCGCCACAAAATCGCTTTACTCGCGTCGCTTCATTCACGTCCACTGCATCGCGCTGCGTGACTTGGCGCCAAAACACGTCCTTCCATAGGGATTACACGGCAACCTGTCGCTGCTGTCGCTCACGTCACGCCCGGTGTGAATGCGGCATTAAACAACAACATGCCAGGGCTAAGAAATAGCACAATGACACTGTGCCATCATGCAGATTTTCATATTTAGGGTGTTCGCTCTCTATTTTCCAGGGTAATCATTTATTTTTTTCATGTCATTATGAGTTTCTGAGCTTTTCCAGACTGTAAGCGTCAGCAGTCAGTGAAACCTCAGTCAGCGGACAGGCTGCGTGTGAATGTGAAGACAGCCTGAGAAAAACTGGACTGTGGAGTGCAGCTTTCTGCAAAAGCTACATTGATAAATCTGCTGTGCACCTTGTTGATGAAAACTCTGATCGAACCTGAATAAAAGCATTATTTGAATAGTTAAACTTGATTCACTTAAAGTGTATGTCCTTTCTCTTTGTCTGCGAGGTGGAGAGCAACCAGTGGACGAAAACACAGCGCGGTGCATTTTTTAGAGGACATGTCGCACCAAAATCATAACAATTTAGATTTAGGCTGTTAGTGGCCATCCAATAATCCACCAGGGTTACTCTGTGCACTTTCGTGACCGGTTTCAAAGTATACGGCATTCGCAATAAACAGCTATGGAGACATCCAAAAACAAAGTACTCGTGAGTACTTGGTGTTTCCAACAAGTGATGTTGCTACTAAGTGTCCCAGCGTGTGCTTCAATGAAATGCAGCCGATAACGTTAAGAACGGAAGCACAGATTAATTGCAAAGTTTACATAAGTGTGATGTTGTGTTATAATGACGTTTTTAAGTAATAACTGTTAATTTTGCTGCAGTCACGGTAAAAGCTGTGGCTCTGAGAAGGTTGATGTGCACCTGCAGCCACGAGTCATAAACGCAGCCTGTCTCTGCTCCAGGATCACACTCTCCTCATTTGTCAGCACATTATCATCGGCATCCTCTATCACTCTAACATGCTGCACATCTTTTCCAGCTCAGTCCCTTTGTCCGGCCAGTCGGTACAAGTGCTTTTCCCTTCCTTCGAGTTTATCTTCTTATACAGCCACTTCTCTTTTCATCTTGCACTGCATCTCCTTGTATTCTCTACTTTCTTCATCTCTTTGACTATCCCAATTATTTTTCGCCAACCTTTTTCCCTTTATTATTTACTAAACACCTTCGCTCCACCACCAAGTCTCATTCTCTTCCACTGTCCAGATGTCATACACAGTACCTTCCAAGATGGCTCCCACACATCTGCAGTAATTTCCAATTGTCCATAATCCCTTCACCTCCATTCAGCACCTGTTTCACCTCCCCCCTGAATTTCACACAACAGTCAGATTCCTCCGTCTGATCTTATGTTGGGGTCTTGCGCTCTTCCTCTTCTTCACCTCTAAAATCATCCTATAAACCACCACCTGATGCTGTCTAACTACACTCTCCACTGCCACCACCTTACAGTCTCCAGTTTCTTTTAGGTTGCATCTCCTACACAGAATGTAGTCCACCGTGTGCACCTTCCTCCACTCTTAAGCATCACCTTGTGCTCCTCTTGTTTTCTTAAAGTATTCACCACAGCTATTTCCTTCCTTTTTGCAAACTCTAGTACCATCTGCCCTTCCACAATCCTCCATTTGACAATATTCATTATTTCCTCATCACCTGTTTCCTTCACCAACATGCCCACTGAAGTCTGCTCTAATCACCACTCTTTCCTGCTTGTGTACACTCGCCACGACCTCATCTAACTCACTCCAGAAATCTTCTAATTTATCAGCACAGCACAAAAGTCAATATACTGAGAACAAAATATTTTACAAAAATACATTTGTCAGTTCACCCACTAAGTTTTTAATCTATGAAATAGTACAGAGCATCACAGGGTTAAATTTAACACCATCCCTCTATAAAAAAGCAACTAATGTAAAAAGGACATGGATTTTACATACCTGTAGTGTCCCTGGGTGTGAAATCCCTCCATACATATGTGCAGGTCATTAACAAGGTCAATACCAACTTTTGTCTTGTTCAAACAGTGTTTGAAAGTTTCATTCAGTGAAACTAACTGTGCCATGAAACAATGCTTCGTACCACCTCACTAGCACACAGTGGAGTCAGCAAAGGCTAGCCATGATACAACATTTTCATTGGTAATAAGCAAGAAAGCTTTTCAAAAACATGAACAAAAAGTCACAAAGCGGTGTTTGTCTTGATATCTGGGGTTGTACTGAACTAGATATAGGCTAACCAACGTCAAAACATATTCAAACCGGAGAAATGTGCTTTCTGTATGACTTCTGGGAAGATTCATAGAACTCAGCCACCAGTTTAATGAGCTCCCCCACATGCCCACTCACGCTGACTTTAGGTCCAAGCTACAATGGCCTGGCCACAGTTTTACCAAACCACTGAATAACTGCTGGTTGGAGCACATAGACCTCAAGTTGAAGGCATCCTGTTTTGAGAAAAGACCATGACCCTTATGTGCATGTTTTTGATAGCAGGAGTAAACCGGGGTGCCCGTAGGAAAGCTAAGCAGACACAAAGAGAAGATACATATTCTATGTAGAAAAGAACTGGGCATGGGTGGAATTGAATCCCAGACCTTCTTGCTGCATGGCAAGTGTGCTAACCAGTGAGCCAAAAGGTATATGGCTTAACCTAGTACGGCATGCTGCCACTACCCGGCTCAGCAGGGCATACATCGCCCAACATTTCTTACACATTTCCTTATTTTCAACAAACATGCACTGTTGGTTGGTTGCAACCTTTGTTGGTGATTATTTGTCATTGTCAGTTTAGCTAACTCTAACAGGATATAGTACACAGCATCAAAATGCATCTGACAAATGAAGTTCCAGAAGAATAACTAGTATGTAGTAGACAAGCTACACGTGTGCAACCAAAAGAATAGCTGGTATGTAACACATCTGCACCAGTGTCACAGACCGAACGGTCCCCCCCTAAAAATTGGTCTGCCCTGCCTTCACTGCGCATGCATCATTTCGGACCACAGCAGCACTTCTGAGACTGACTCTCTTCACCCAAAGCGATCAAAGGGAATAATAATGTGATTATTAGCCATCAGATGACAAAGTAAAACCTCTTAAATCATTCTAAAGTCAGTTTTAAACAGAAGTAAGTTGATAATCACCTCATTTGGCTACTGACGCACCAAAATGATGTAGGCGCAGCAGCACGTCAGACGTCTGCCATGCAGCTGCTGCACTCTGATCGGTCCGTTGTCTTTAATTACGAAATAATGCTGAATTTATGTGGAAATGATTGTTGTACAAAAGCTTCAGATATCTGTCGCTGAGATAAACGATGACTGGAGTGCAGTTTTAAGCAGAAACGAGGTGATAATCAGTGGATCGCAGCTGACATTTAGAAATGACAATGCTCACGCTCCGAAATGAGGCATGTGCAGTGTAGGCAGGGGGAAACGATTTTTGAGGAGGACCGTTCGGTTGGCGATACTGGGCCTCTAGCAACAGCCCAAAAATGATGTGATTAAACTCTTCCAAATAAGTCGGAAATTTCACTATAAACTACATTCTAACTGCCACCAGGACCGTGCGATTAGCAACAAAACTTCACAAACAACTTGATAGGTTTGCCTGTCTTTATTTTGTATGTTAAAAGATGCCAAAATATCCTAATTCAGAGGTTCACTGGACCTGCCTTGTATCTGATAAATCACAAAATCTCAGTTGAATATGTAGTAAGTTTTTAAAAGTAGTTAGAGAAAGTTTGTGGCCCCACTTACTATTGACTCCATTAATCCAATCTACGCTTGCTACTAATTGCAGTGAACTCTGTTCATTAATATAGTGAAAAGTGTAAAATCATGCTGACTGAATTTACACCACAGAAAACAATACAGACGTGTAGTGTACATTAACACAACATGCTAGTAAAGTTTGACCTAAACTTTTGCTAACCTGTAGTAATGTAGCGGCTGCACTGTGTTGTGATGACTCCACCCATTCACTCCCCTCGTGAACTCATGATCTCCGGCATGGGAGTCGGACTCTCTAACCAGAAGGTTAAAACCCAGGGCTCTGGTCTTGTGACCAGAGAATCCTTTTTGAGCTGTTGGGAGTGAGGTTTACTAACTACATATGCACAACGACACCTGCTGGCCTCTGTTACGGTAACACACACGTTCAACCATTTATCTATGATCGGGTCATGGGGACCTGCACTTATGTCTACTGCTTAAACTTGTATATGGTCGCATTTCACAAAGTGGACCTAAAAAGTGTAACAGAGACAAAATGGTCATTTTTTCAATATTCATTAAGTATACACATTTATCCCTTTCAAATGAAACCTTCTGGATTTAATTATTGCATTTAGTTTTAGAGAAAAAGCCCATTTATGTGACATAAATAAATGGAAAATGTAGTGGAATTCAAAACGTTTTTGTAGATTTTCTCACAATTGACCTTTTTTGCAAAAATAAATAAATAACATTCAGTCAATTTTCATGCAAAATCTATGGAACTGGTGTCAAAATGATCTGAAGAACCTGTTCTTTCATAACATACCATAGTTAATAAAGACATCTGCACAAAAATGACAATGAATTATTGAATTAATTATTGAATCACCACAACCACTGCCACCGCACCACCACTGCCGAGTTCACCCCTGACAAAATTATTTCAACAGACCAGACGTTCCTTGATTTATGTCAAAATGTTATGTAATACATATCAGTGAAAAGAGAACATCCTAAGTTTTAAAATGACACCAAGATTGTCTTGATAGGTCTTCTCTTCTCCAAGAAATTACAGTCACTTGCCCAGTTCCGGATCATTGCCAGTTCTGGATCACTGCTGTAGTTTTTGCACCGCCGTTGCTCGTAATCAGCACGAATAAGCTAATACTTGGTACCAATGGAAAGAATGATGTTTTGTCTACAAACGACCACATGCTCGACCGGATCCAGCCGTCCTTTTGATCAGCAGAGGAATCAAAACATCCCCGTGTCTGCGGTGTGCGTTTTTTCGGACTCACTCATTCCTGCAAGTTTGAAAATAACGATCTCTAAAACGTAGCAAAAGTGAGTTAGCCATTCTGTGTTTTTAGTTCTAGAGTGGGAAAATACTTACTTACTTGAGTAGAAAATGTCAGTGTGTTATGTCTTGCTGTTTAATTGCTGCGCGCATTTATCTCTGACGCGAAAATTTTCCGGTTGTGGATCACTGAAGCAGCAGCCTCGTGTCAGTACTTGTGAGTCATGTGGACTTTGGGGCTCATCTCAACATCACGAATGGGCATGAATGTGGGGGCTTTTACTTTTTAATTCGGGAGAAATCTCACCTCCTCTCTTCATTTTTGCTCGTAAAAACGTATAACGGCGCCTTTCGAAACTAAGTAAATTCTCATTTAATAAGTATAATTTATATCATTTTGTGTTCAAAATACATTCTCGGGCACAGTGTGTATCATTCTGCATTAGAAGGGCTCCAGCCAGATGCCAGGAGTGAACCCAAAGTGAGGCAGAGTGTCGTGATCCGGAACTGGCAAAAGTGATCCGTTTCTGGCAAATGTTTGCGCCACACATAATGCGGCTTCACGTAGAAGCGCTACTCCACCCAGACTTTTTCAGCTAAATAACATCCAAATGTCCAATACAACAATACACAATAAAGGACATTCAGTTGCATTATGGCTCCGTATAGCGGGACTTTAAAAAAGGTGATCCGGAACTGGGCAACCGTCTGTACATCTGATGTTCATAAAAAATAACCAGAGCGTTACAAGTCCACCTTTTTTGACACATCAGTATATGAAATGCGACCAAATTCTCATCCTGCATGCAAAGATTTTGAATCTGTGTGGGATTGAAAGAGCTAAAACGTGCAACTTTGATGTTAAAACCACCAAGCACACTGTTTCGTCTACAGTAGTTTTGTGTACCCGGAAGAGCATCCTGACACGTCACTCCCCCCTCCTCTCCCCAAAAGTCGCACGTTCACAAGTTTAACAAACTCGTTTCTCGGTTTTCACAGGATATTTGTTTGGGTTTTTTTCTCTCTCTCTCTCTCGTTGTCATTAAGAATTGAAACAGCTCGCATTTTTGTAAGAAATGTAGCCTCTCAGCATTGGAAGAGTTAACAATATAAAGCACGCGCGTCTGCGCCAAAACACGAACACTACTTTTAAAATTTGTCACTAACCTGGTTTTTATAACGTTAACAAAGCCACGCTGTCTGCAGAACTACTCTGTTACCTGGACAGAGTTGTGAAAGTTTTCAGGCTCCAGGCCACCGACAGACGAGCAGCTCGCGCTGGAACTGATGCCCTCCAAAGATACTGGAGCGACGCGAGATCAGTCACTCTGATCAATCAGCAAGAATAAAATAAAAAAATAAAAGGGGGCAAGTAATTAACTGTAAAATTACAGTATGTAAAAAGGTTCAGATAGACTTTACATGGATGTACAATTTTAACATTTATCTCTGTTATTAATCTGTATAAAATATATAAATAATTAATATTTTTTCTCTTCAATGTAACAGATCCCAAACGCAAGTAGAGAGATGACTTTCAGAACTGTAAAAAAGAATAAGCTAAAAATAATAATAATGTTATATTTCATTGACAGTACACATAAAAATTCATACGTAATCACAAATAAACAATGGCAAGGTTTGTTTTTCCATGAAGGTTTAACAGTGAGTTTATGATTTGCTTTAATTCCTTGTGAAATATTTAATTTCTCAAAGTGATACAGTTTTATAATAATAATAATAATATAATAATAAATAATAACCCAAATAATATTTAGATCAAATGGGTGTAGTATTTCACAACAGGTATTTATAATTTACCAGTTGGTCACCTTTTAAATAATGAAATAATTTACCTCAGCAGTCTGTTACATCAATGTAATTTTGTGTTTCTAACAGTAATTTCATATCCCATCTGAAACTTCAATAGTGCATGTAGTTTAGATGTTTTTATTAAGTAGCCTATTTTCCAAACTAATAAAGAATTCAGTACTGCCCTAACCATTCCTAGAATTCATCTTTATTCAGTCACATTTATAATATCAAAAGCAAGCAGAGTTCAGATGAATTGAAATCTTCTGAATTGAAATTAAACTTACAGAAAACAAAAAGGAAGACAGTTACAGACTTTAATAAGACTGCAGTGGCTGTCATTTTGCAAATTGTTCGGTGATTGAACCGTAGTGTTTCTCATGTGGATGGGTGCAAGAATGATGAAAGGCATGAGAGGGCTGATGCATACCCTGTGCACCTACACACCACAATATAAAAATACAAATGTTAGTAATGGTGTTTTTGACTATGTATGATTTCATCGTATGACTTCTGTGTGATATCATTCATACTAATTAATCACAAATATTTTGCTAATCAAAATATGCTTTAGATCATTCATCTAAGAATAAGAAAGAACTTTATTAATCCTGAAGGAAATTGTTTTGCCAGAGTGCCGAAACAGTAAATATTGCTTCTTTGCTTCTTTTTTCTAGCCTTCGTAGTTGTTGAGATATACACAAACGAAAACAGAGGTGTTTTGGGACCATGTTTTCTTTGACCTTTGACCAAACTACTCCAAAATCTTTAGATATATATCCAATTAACATTCCCACCACATGTGATCCATCTGTGCATCTTGGTTCTTGAGATATCTCAAAAAGAAAATAAAAAAGTATTTTCCTGACCATGTATTCCATTAACTTGACCTTTGACCAAACCTCCCCAGAATCTAATCACCTCTCAATATCTATTTAAGTTATATTCCCACCAAGTTTGAAGGAAATCCGTATAGCCGTTTTGGAGGTATTTTCCCCACAGACACACGCCGGTGAAAACAATACCCTGCTATAGCCGCTTCGTCAGCGCTCAGGGTAAAAATGATTGAGACTGTGAGATACGGGAGTTTACTACAGACAGTCAATACTGGCTTGTCTGCGTGCGCTATACTCCTTTGTGTACTTCATTTCATTCAATGTATTTTCTCAAGAGTGGCGCATCTTGTATAGCTCAAGTATCTTTGATGCCCTCTCTTGACATTTTTTTAAGAATTCAGGCACAACCCATAAAGCACACAGAGGTATGAAGTCTGCAAACTAGGCCCGAAACCATCCACAGTTGTTCTGCAGCTGCTTTTATACAGCACGGTTGTATAAATTCACGGTACATTTATTGTTGTGAAAGTGTAGGAACACGGACCCACAACAGGGGGCGCAAATGAACGGACAATGGAGGAATCAAATAACACTGTTTTACTGTTGTGAAAAAGGCACAACAAATACAACTGATTACAATATGGAGATTGAGTCTAATTACAATGGTGTCGTGTGGGCAGGCTCGATGATAGGAGACGTCTGTCCAAGTCGAACCGGAACCAACCCGATTTCCTCTGCCACCGAACCCCGGGAATACTGGAGCCGCCAAGTCCCGAATTCCCAGGTGGCCACTGCCTCCGCTCGTCGGATCCGGTACTGCTGGCAGGAAACAGAAACAGTCAGGTGTGGATGCGGCTGCACCCAGCAACACGGAGGGTGGAGAGTCCACCTCCACCTCTCGTCAACAACAATCAAGAAATGTAGGAAGGTGAGTACTTATCCGAACGCTGTCTGGTAGTCAGCTGTCCTACAGATAATCACAAGAACACAATTAAAGTCACACGTATGTGTAGGCTGAGTTTGTTGCCTCTTTGGTAAGGTGATATCTCGGCAAATGAGGTGGAGATGCCGTCCTGCTGATATACCTCCTTATTGATTGGGATCAGCTGTCTCCAGTGATGGGTGACAGCTGTCATCCTGGCTGCTCCCGTAAGGCAGCAGCGCCCTCCGGTGCCTGGAGCCCGCACTCCAGGCAGGGCACCCTCTAGTGGTGGTGGGCCAGCAGTACCTCCTCTTCAGCGGCCCACACAACGGGACCCCCCCCCTCAACGGGCGCCTCCTGGCGCACGACCGGGTTTGTCAGGGTGGCGACGGTAGAAGTCGGCCAGGAGGGTCGGGTCCAGGATGAAGCCCTTCTTCACCCAGGAGCGTTCTTCGGGGCCGTACCCCTCCCAGTCCACCAGATACTGAAAACCCCGGCCCATCCGTCGGACGTCGAGGAGCCGGCGCACGGTCCAAGCCGGCTCTCCGTCGATGATCCGGGCAGGAGGTGGCGCCGGACCCGGAGTGCAGAGGGGTGAGGTGTGATGGGGCTTAATCCTGGAGACGTGGAATACTGGATGAATCCGCAGTGAGGCCGGAAGCTGGAGCCTCACTGCGGCGGGATTGATGACCTTGAGTATCTTGTACGGGCCGATGTATCGTTCTTGCAGTTTTGGGGAGTCCACTTGAAGGGGAATGTCCTTGGTGGACAACCACACTTCCTGCCCAGGACGATACGTGGGAGCCGGGGCCCGCCGCCGGTCTGCATGGTTCTTCGCCCTCGTCCGGGCCCTTAACAAAGCAGAACGGGCGGCACGCCACACCCGACGGCACTTCCGTAGGTGGGCCTGGACCGAGGGCACACCGACTTCCCCCTCAACCACCGGAAACAACGGGGGTTGATACCCCAAGCACACCTCGAAAGGGGAGAGGCCGGTGGCTGATGACACTTGACTGTTGTGGGCGTACTCGATCCAGGCCAGGTGGGTACTCCAGGCCGTCGGGTGCGCGGCTGTCACACAGCGTAGGGTCTGCTCCATCTCCTGGTTGGCCCGTTCTGCTTGTCCGTTGGTCTGGGGGTGATACCCGGACGAGAGACTGACCGTGGCCCCCAGTTCCCGGCAAAAGCTCCTCCAAACATGCAAGGAGAACTGGGGACCGCGATCGGAGACAATGTCTGATGGTATCCCATGCAGACGGACGACGTGGTGGACTAGAAGGTCCGCTGTCTCCTGGGCCATTGGTAGCTTCGGGAGGGCCACGAAGTGGGCCGCCTTGGAGAATCGGTCCACTATCGTGAGGATGACAGTGTTTCCCTGGGACGGCGGGAGACCCGTGACAAAATCCAGGCCGATGTGAGACCAGGGGCGATGAGGCACGGGCAGCGGCTGTAGCAATCCCGATGTCTTGCGGTGGTCGGCCTTGCCCCTGGCGCAGGTGGTACAGGCCTGGATGTAACCCCGGACGTCGGCCTCCAGGGACGCCCACCAGAAGCGCTGCCGGACAACTGCCACGATTCTTCGCACCCCAGGATGACAGGAGAGCTTAGAACCGTGACAGAAGTCCAGAACTGCAGCCCTGGCTTCTGGTGGGACGTAGAGTTTGTTCTTCGGTCCGGTTCCGGGGTCCGGGTCTCGTGTCAGGGCCTCCCGGACGGTCTTCTCCACGTCCCAGGTGAGGGCGGCCACGATAGCGGACTCCGGGATGATGGGATCCGGGGGATCCGACGACTCCGTTTTGACCTCATCTTCATGTACCCGGGACAAAGCATCCGATCTTTGATTTTTGGTCCCGGGACGGTAGGTGATCCGGAAGTCAAAACGGCCGAAGAACAGTGACCAGCGGGCTTGCCTGGGATTCAGCCGCTTGGCGGTCCTGATATACTCCAGGTTCCGGTGGTCAGTGAAAACCGTGAATGGCACGGACGTTCCCTCCAACAGATGTCTCCACTCCTCAAGAGCCTCTTTCACCGCAAGGAGCTCTCGATTGCCGACGTCATAGTTCCGTTCGGCTGGGGTCAACCTGCGGGAAAAATAGGCACACGGGTGAAGGACCTTATCGGTCTTCCCGCTCTGGGACAGCACGGCTCCTATCCCTGAGTCCGAGGCGTCCACTTCAACCACTAACTGGCGACTAGGATCGGGCTGCACCAGAACAGGTGCAGACGAGAAGCGCCGTTTCAACTCCTTGAATGCGGCATCGCACCGATCCGACCAGGTGAAGGGGACTTTTGGTGAGGTCAGGGCTGTCAGGGGGCTAACTACCTGACTGTAGCCCTTAATGAACCTCCTGTAGAAATTAGCAAAGCCTAGGAACTGTTGCAACTTCCTACGGCTTGTGGGTTGGGGCCAGTCTCTCACCGCCGCAACCTTGGCCGGATCAGGAGCGACGGAGTTGGAGGAGATGATGAACCCCAGGAAGGACAAAGACGTGCGGTGGAACTCACTTCTCGCCCTTCACAAACAGCCGGTTCTCCAACAACCGCTGCAGGACCTGACGTACATGCCGGACATGAGTCTCAGGATCTGGAGAAAAGATGAGTATATCGTCTAGATATACGAAGACGAACCGGTGCAGGAAATCCCGCAAGACATCATTAACTAATGCTTGGAATGTCGCGGGGGCGTTTGTGAGGCCGAACGGCATGACCAGGTACTCAAAGTGACCTAAGGGGGTGTTAAATGCCGTCTTCCACTCGTCTCCCTTCCAGATCCGAACCAGATGATACGCATTTCTAAGATCGAGCTTGGTGAAGATTTGGGCTCCATGCAGGGGTGTGAACACCGAATCCAACAGGGGCAACGGGTATCGGTTGCGAACCGTGATCTCGTTCAGCCCCCTATAATCAATGCATGGACGAAGTCCGCCGTCTTTTTTACCCACAAAAAAGAAACCTGCGCCCATCGGGGAGGTGGAATTCCGGATCAACCCGGCAGCTAATGAGTCCCGGATGTAGGTCTCCATTGATTCGCGCTCAGGCCGTGAGAGGCTGTACAGCCTACTGGACGGGAACTCACTGCCCGGAACCAAATCAATGGCACAATCATACGGACGGTGGGGGGGAAGTGTGAGAGCCAGATCCTTGCTGAACACGTCGACAAGGTCGTGGTACTCCACCGGCACCGTCCCCAGATTGGGCGGGACTCTGACCTCCTCCCTAGCTTGGGAGCCGGGAGGAACCGAGGAACCTAGACACACCCGATGGCAGGTCTCACTCCACTGAACCACTACCCCGGACGGCCAATCAATCCGGGGATTGTGCTTCAACATCCAGGGAAATCCTAAAACCACACGGGAGGTGGCCTGGGTCACAAAAAACTCGATCACCTCCCGGTGATTTCCTGACACCACCAGAGTTACGGGAGGTGTCTTATGCGTGATCGGAGGGAGTAGGGAGCCATCTAGCGCCCGAACCTGAACAGGCGAGGTAAGCGCCACCAGAGGGAGCCCTATCTCCCTGGCCCATCTGCTGTCCAACAGATTCCCTTCAGAGCCCGTGTCCACCAGTGCTGGGGCCTTCAGGGTTGAGTCCTCATAAAGGATCGTGACTGGGAGTCGTGTGGCAATGTGGGTGTGTCCCACGTGAATGTCTCGACCCACCCCTAGCCCAGTCTCTAGGGGCGGGTGTTGGAGTTTTGACCGCTCGGGGCAGTCTCTCACATGGTGCTCTATGGCACCACAAACAAAACAATCTCCGTGGGCCCGTCTCCTCTGTGCATCCGGTGCCCTAAATGTTGCCCTACTCGTGTCCATAGCTTCGTCAGTAGGGGGAGCTGTGGTCCCACGGAGCGCAGGGGCCGTGGAGCGTGGGGAGGGCAGAGCGCGGTCGGAACCGGAAGGGAGAGGGACGGCGCGTGCCCGGCCACGCCCTTCGTCTCGTTCCCGCCGACGTTCTTCTAACCGGTTGTCTAACCGTATGACAAGATCGATGAGCCCATCTAAATCCTGCGGTTCGTCCTTAGCCACCAGGTGCTCCTTAAGAACCAAAGACAGTCCGTTTACAAAGGCGGCGCGGAGGGCAGTGCTATTCCAGCCGGACCTCGCAGCCGCTATGCGGAAGTCAACTGCATAGGCAGCTGCGCTCCGACGCCCCTGTCTCATTGACAGTAGCACGGTTGAAGCGGTTTCGCCTCTATTAGGGTGATCGAACACGGTTCTGAGCTCCCTCACAAACCCATCATATGTCAGAAGGAGCCGTGAATTCTGCTCCCAGAGTGCTGTAGCCCAAGCGCGTGCCTCACCGCGAAGCAGGTTTATTACATAAGCTACTTTACTAGCATCAGTCGCGTACATGACGGGACGCTGTGTGAAGACGAGCGAGCACTGCATAAGAAAATCTGCGCACGTCTCCACACAGCCTCCGTACGGCTCTGGGGGGCTTATGTATGCTTCCGGGGAAGGTGGGAGGGGTCGTTGAACAACCAGTGGAACGTCTATGTTACGTACAGGGTCTATGGGAGGGAGAGCCGCAGCGGCGCCCGGAGGGCGCGCTTCCACCTGCGCGGCGAGAGCCTCCACCCTGCGGTTCAGGAGGACGTTCTGCTCGGTCATCAAATCTAACCGAGTCGTGAAAGCGGTGAGGATCCGCTGCAACTCACCGATTACCCCTCCTGCGGACGCCTGCGCGTCCTGTTCTTCCATTGGCCGTTCAACAGCCGGTTGACGCCCCTCGGGATCCATGACGTTGGCCGAGATATCCTGTTGTGAAAGTGTAGGAACACGGACCCACAACTGTGGGCGCAAATGAACGGACAATGGAGGAATCAAATAACACTGTTTTACTGTTGTGAAAAAGGCACAACAAATACAACCGATTACAATATGGAGATTGAGTCTAATTACAATGGTGTCGTGTGGGCAGGCTCGACGATAGGAGACGTCTGTCCAAGTCGAACCGGAACCAACCCGATTTCCTCTGCCACCGAACCCCGGGAATACTGGAGCCACCAAGTCCCGAATTCCCAGGTGGCCACTGCCTCCGCTCGTCGGATCCGGTACTACTGGCAGGAAACAGAAACAGTCAGGTGTGGATGCGGCTGCACCCAGCAACACGGAGGGTGGAGAGTCCATCTCCACCTCTCGTCAACAACAATCAAGAAATGTAGGAAGGTGAGTACTTATCCGAACGCTGTCTGGTAGTCAGCTGTCCTACAGATAATCACAAGAACACAATTAAAGTCACACGTATGTGTAGGCTGAGTTTGTTGCCTCTTTGGTAAGGCGATATCTCGGCAAATGAGGTGGAGATGCCGTCCTGCTGATATACCTCCTTATTGATTGGGATCAGCTGTCTCCAGTGATGGGTGACAGCTGTCATCCTGGCTGCTCCCGTAAGGCGGCAGCGCCCTCCGGTGCCTGGAGCCCGCACTCCAGGCAGGGCGCCCTCTAGTGGTGGTGGGCCAGCAGTACCTCCTCTTCAGCGGCCCACACAACATTTATGTTTGCTTTATAATTCCATGTGTTTATGCATGTTGTCTTGCATGCACATTCCAACACGTGGAATAAATTTAAGAAAGTATAAAGTTGCTCTTTGGGCATCACACAGTGACAGAACAACAAACAAAACTACCCACAGTGCATCTCCAAAGTACTCACAGTGCGTCACTTTTCCACAATTTTTTATGTTGCAGCCTTATTCCAAAATAGATTAAATTCATTTTTTACTCAAAATTCTACACACAATACCCCATAATGACAATGTGAATTTTTTTTTTTTTGCAAATTTATTAAAAATTAAAAAAAGAAATCACATGTACATAAGTATTCACAGTCTTTGCCATGAAGCTCAGAATTGAGCTCAGGTGCATCCTGTTTCCACGGATCATCCTTGAAATGTTTCTACAGCTTAACTGGAGTCTAACTGGTGGTGTAAATTCAGTTCACGTGACATGATTTGGTAAGGTACAGATGGCTGAGGTCCACAACACTGAGGGAACAATATGCTGGATCACACACAGAGCCCCACATGGACAAAATGTAGGAGCTAGCATTCCCTCACAACTCAAGTGATAGTTCTTCTTTGACACAATTAAAGTCATTCCAGTGGTATCTAAGGATCGAATACCAAAGACATCTAATCATCTCCTTAGGTCACAGGGTCAGTGTCAAAGCCTCACAACCATACAATAAGACAGGAAGCACCTGAATCCTGAAGACTTGGGCTTCATTCGCCTGCAAAGATCATCTCTGTCCAGTGACCTCATGACTCCATAAACTCTTCTGAAATGTCTCTCGATCTCACACACGGAAGACCCAGGGACATGAATATCACTGCCAAGATAAGTGAATGTCTCTACAAGTTCGACCCTTACACCACAGACAGATACACTTCTGATGACCGAGTCCAGGAAGTCAATGAAACCCTGGATCTTAGGAGTCCAGATCAGGGGACAATCACAAACTCAGAACCTTGATTCTTCACTCAGTTTCTCCAGTGCTGCAATCAGGGTATCCACCAATTCCACAAAAATCTACAGGTACAATAAATAGAAGTTCTAAAAGCTGATTTATTTCACAAATACCTCTGTTTTGTTCTTCTCTGTACTGGTAAAAACATAGGGTTTGTGCTTTGTTCAAGATTCATCATGGTCAGGACAGGTCAAATCTTTGCAATTATATGCACGGTAAACAAGCCACACAGTAAATTTTGCAAAATATACTCTGCCGGGATAACATTTGGTTCCATCCAAATAGAGTTAAATATACTCTATCACAGTGCTAAATCAACTCTATTACAGTGTAAAATCAACTCCATCAAATAGACTGAGAGACAGTTTTTTTCCTAGGGCTGTCAGAGCTATTAGCCCTTGTCTCCATTCCTTGTAGTTTTTTTTTTTAACACCCCATTATTTTGTAGTTATTGACACACAGAAACATATGCACACACACACATATATGTATACATACACACACACACACACACACACACACACACACACACACACACACACACACACACACACACACACACACACACACACACACACACACACACACACACACACACACATCTTTTTAGGGATTATAATCATGCATTCAGTATATCTGGCCTGTTTTATTTATTTATTTATTTGTTTATTTATTTACAGGGTCTGCATCTCCTGGCACATTGCACTTTGTTTATAGAACTGTTATGCACACAGCACTTTTATTTATAGAGCTGCTATGCGTACAGCACTTTTTGATATTCCCTGCTGCATTTCTTTGCCTACTGTATTCTCTGTGTATATAGTTGAATGTGTATTTTTGTCCTTGTCTTAAATTGTTGTATGAGGTTTTGTGTTAGACAATGTTAAGCTGCAATTTAAATTTTGTTGAATTTTATTCAGTGACAATAAAAGGCATCTGTTATTGCATCTATTACTGTAAATGACTCTTATTGGAATAGAAAAACTTGATTGGACAAGACGATAGAGCTGATTTCACTCTATAATAGAGTGTATTTTACTTTATTTAGACTAGGACCAAATGTTATCATGGCAGAGTATATTTTACTCTCCAAAATTTACTTTGCACTCCTTGTCAAATTTGTAGCACAAATGGCAAGGTGGGGCCAAAGGTTACACCAAGATTTGTAATCCAGTGACAATATTAAATTACTGTTTTTATGTTAGTGGTGAGTGGGGCTGTTGATCATCACCTCACTTGTCTCCGGGTACATAAATGAGAAATGACTGCACATAATTTGGATGAAATGATTAGACGATGGTTAACTATGATGCACCAGATCAATCTGCTAGATGGCCTGCCTCAGCAGCAGGTGACGTAAAACCAGAATTAAACAATGAATAGAACATGCAGTTGGGATGATACAAAACCTTTTTTCCATACTGCAAATTTATTGTGGCAAACTCAAAACTGTTCCGAAAAGGTTTTTAAAGCTTTGCAATGCCTGTATTTTCTGACCTTGTTATGAAAAGAAAAAAAATTACATCACATGCCGTGCTGCCACCTGCTGAATGTTGGCACCTGCTGGACAGGTCAGGAATGTGCATCCACATAAATTTGTCAACTTCATTGTTGAAGGCATCCTGGCGAGGATGTTCCCTGGTCATGTCACTCTTGAAATCTTTCAGCCACATCCATCTGGGAGGAGGCTCAGGCATCAGGTTATATCTCCCAGCTGGCTTGGGTACACCTTGGGATTTCCCAGGAACAGATAGAGAACTTGGCAGAGGACAGAGAAGCGTGGTATGAACTGGTAAGCCACCTTGACACTAGCACAAATTAGATCCCTGCACTGGCACGCAATATTGTGTGTCAATGAGTAAACTCATCATAAACTGTTGTAAACTGTGAGAGGCCTTGCACGCAACGACACGCATTGACAAGCAGTGAAATACTCTGTTGCACAATGTTCACGACTAATTCACAGAAGTGGCACAAAATTTATGCGTGCCAGACATTTTGAACATTTCAAAATTTTCTTTGCGCACTGGCACACAGCCTTGCAGTTTACGTGTTCACTCATTGGCATGCAATTTTGCATGCCAGTGTGATGATCAAATTCTTGCAAGTGTCAAGATGGCTTTAGTCTGTTTCCAACCCAGACCCAGATAAACGACAGAAAATGAATGAACGAGTGAATATTTGAAGGGTACAGTCAGCAGGTGTGTATGTGCACTTTTATGTTGTTTGTTGGAAATTAATGGCTAAGAGACAAGTACATTTCAAAACTACATGCAGTACTACATAAAGACCCATTGCTCACAATAAAAATACAGAAAAAAATATAAAATTCGGTGTGACTTTAAATCAAGCGGCAACAATATACCACGTGACAGTCCAGCTTTTCCCGCCTCTATTTGTAAATACCGGAAGCAGCAAGAGAGCGGGACCTGTCTACGTTAACGGCTCAGTGTTTCAGAAGCATGTAGTTGACCTACAACCGAAAACGCGTGGGACTGAGACCAGAGTAGAAGTTGTTGGTGGTTTTAATATAAAGTAAATCTCGGAGCCTTTTGTTGTTTGCTGGTCCCACAGCGCCTCCTGTCCGCCGCTGCTGTGTGTTCACCATTTCAAGGTTCCGCCCTCTACAGACAGGTACAGACGTTTACACACGCTCTCTGTCTCTCCTTACATAAGAATAGCCTTACATTAAAAAGTCTGATGTGCGTTTTTAGAGGCGATTCTAATGTCGATTACAGCGCATTTTCAAAATTGTGCATTTTTTTTTATTTATTTTTTGCTGGAGTTAGCAGAGACTGAAGGTGCCGCGCGCTCTGTTCACAGACTCTGTGGTTTGTCCACTCATCCCACAGGATAAATCACAGTTCGTTATGACTCCGACTCCCTCATTATAAATTCAAGGAACTAACGAAACGTGTCTGTTGCAGTTTCTCAGAACTGCTGTTGCCCTCAGCAGATGTCTTGTTTTTCGGTCACAGTGAGCTAAGTAGCGGTGCTGCTCGTGTTGACACTGGGAGTGTTCAGTTACTGCAAAAACTACATCATAAAACACACACACATTATATATATATATATAATATAATATTATATATATATATATGTATATATATATATATGTATACGCACAAGACTGAGATTTATGCCTATAGTTCACACTTACATGGATGTTTTGGGATGGAAGTGGCAAGCGATACGGTACCACCACTTCCTGCGGTATCCAGTAACAACAGCATCCAGAGGTAATTGGTGAATGCTGCGTTCAAAACCCCCGGAAGGTTGGAGAGTCAGTCTTCTATCATGGAGGAATATGCCTTCGTTGAGCTGGAATTTTCACTGGAAACTCGTGAGTAAATTGAGCAACCCGAGGTATCGGCGGTTTATTGCCATTTAATCTATTTCCATTTTGTCTACACTGACATTCCCATTTAACCTTAGGCAGAATTCCCATTTGGTCTACTCCCATTTTGCCTGCACTCATTTTGACCACTGTTCCTATATCATCTACTCATAGTCGTATCAAGTGTCTCCAGGAGAAATTTGTCACTGGAAAGCTGTAAATACATGACTTTATGACTCATAGGCTCCATCACAGAAACGTTAGGCTAACATTAGCTTTTGGGCTAAATTAAGTCGCTAAAGATGTTTTTGTTCATGTGTAATGCTGCCAACTTAACTAAATGTACATAGAATATGAATATATTGCATATAGCAGTAACGTCTTGTTAAAATTTCATTTTAAAGATGCATTTTCAGCATTGGTAAAGTTGATGTCTAAGCAGTTGTAAACACTGCTGCCATCGCTGTGATGTCAACTCGGAATCCTCAGGTTGCTAAATTTCCTCACGGGTTTCCAAGTGAAAATTCCAGCCCTTCTGACTGCTTTGAACGCAGCATTTATCTTAAAGATAAGCTTGTTTCAATCTGGGTTTATTGGAAACATAGTCTGAATATACCCATGAAGTTATACCCTTACTAAGTCTAGTTTGCACGGTCAATTACAAAACTAAATAAAATAATAATGATATTTGTTTGATAATAAAAGAGTAGTCCCACCACTGGTTAAACTCGGTTCAAATCAAATAATTATTGGCGTACCCCAGGCTGAATTTGTGTGCAAATAAAAAGAATCCATTTACTAGACTTACTGTTTTTTTGCAGAGATAAGATCATAATTTATTCCCATTAAACCTAATATTGTTCTGCATACAGAATGAGTAACCCCGGTACCAAACAAACATACCATTTTGACGCAAGCGCAGATAACGTATATACAGGCCTGGTACTGGGGTCAGTACTTGACACCGGAAAACGTGCGTTGATGAGATTTCCTCGGTTGATTCCCTTTGTCTTGGAGCATGCATGCATTACAGCATCCACCACGCTATATACAACCACTTAGCCAAACTTTCGCTCCATTGCCACTCCTGAAAGTAGCCATCTATCTACTGGAACCAGTGCAGGCATCCTCTTCTCTTTTTGCAGATACCACTGATGCACCTGTGTTTTGGAAGCACATTACCATAATGTTGCCTTGACATTCCCTCACAATGCTAGTAGTATTCATCTGAATCTCTCTAAGTAACAGTTGCCACAAAGCCATTCAGGCAGTACTCAAGGATCCTCCAGAGAAGTTTGAAAGATATCTAGTTGTTGCCTTCGGCAGATGGTTTTATCCAAAGTAGCATTTCACATCCACATAAATAAGAGTAATCAGGCTTGGATCTCCTGATTCTTGCTGATACTGCCTGTACTATTTTTAACAGTACACATACAGTCCTGTAACACACTTGTATCACAAGGACAGAATTTTAAATGTGTTCAAAAATAAATGGAAATGAACCAATTATGTGCAGTTAAAATAATTACAAATATATTTTCTAAATAAAAATGATAAAATTGGTACGTATGGGTTAATTTATAGTAAACCACTTTCACAGCCACTTTTCATTAAAAAAGTCAGAAGATAGATGTGAGTGTCTCTGCTGCTTTCATTGCATTGAGACACCCTTCTGATGGCCGAGTCCAGGAAGTCATTTAAAGTCCATGCAATTACTGAATATTGAAGGAGCCAGCACACATCCCTGATGAACACCATTTTTCACTGGGCTTTCACTGCTCCTTACAGCACTCACAGTATCTGTGTATAAGCTGGCTGTTGATGTCCAGTAACCTCTTGGGGATGCTACAAATTCTCAGAATGTCCCAGAGAGCAACCAGATTAACTAAAACAAATACTATGTGAAAATCAACTTAGGCTGCAAAGAAGCTCTGCTGATATTCCAATATTGGTCCACCTTGAGCATTAAAGTGTCCTCCAGCAATGCTGAACCACTAAACTCATCAAACTTGCCGTGTCTTTCAGCTTCACACAAATGTTGGATAAAGAAGGTTGTGGTAGAATGAGACTGTCAGTCACTTTAGAATAGATTATTTAATGATTTCCTTCTATGTTGTTAATTATAGTGAATCCAATGATTTTGAATGGTTTCATGTTTTTTTTTTTAATGTGTAGCTATTATAGAATTCAGCAGGTGGCAGTGTTTCCTTACTTGTAGTTAACCTCTGCCTGAAGACTGGAAAAGAATGGCCAATTTAGACCAATGTTTACTCAGTTTGCCTTTTTTTTCTTGAAAATGTAATCAACTTTAATTTTGATATTGTATGTCAATATTTCTCAAAGTTAAAATATTCTGTATTTCTTGTGTTTCCTTTGTGATGATCTACTTTTCAGTGTTTTCGGTTCAGTCTACCAGGAGTCTTGAGTAAATGGTTTTGATTGTTTTGTTTGTTTGTTTGTTTTTTTTTTACTTTAAGTGTCAAATTAGTGAATGAATGAATAAATTCATTTCCTATACCCGCTCACTAAAAGTGTCAAATTGATTATATTAATATGTAAAACAATAATAATAATAATAAAATTAAGATAGATTGAACCAATACATAGAGAGGCAAAAATTCTTCAATCTATAAATGTTGACTGTCTGACTGCAGTGAAGATGGCAAATTTTTTTAAAACCGTTCAATCATCTGTTATTTATGCTGTGACCTGTATTCGAACCCAGGGCCACTGCTGCCACAAAGCACTGAGTACTGGCTGCACTATATGCTAACAGCCTTGCTGTCTGGCCGTTGACTGTCAGCATTTTCAATTCGTGTTCCATGTGTTTTAATTTTTGTTGCAGATTCATCAGTCTTGCTTTTCCTGAGGTTGTATCATTATGGATTAGTCGGTGATTGACACCCTGTGTATAGGAACATTTTGACACTGGGTCCCAAGGTGATTTTGGGCTTATTGAACTATGCATTGGTGGACAAAGTGCTTGACCATCTTGTCATCTCCACAGTGTACACAGATATTGTCTACATATCTCAGATGACTTTGACCTTGCTGTCACCTTTGTGACCTAGGTCGAGCGTCATGCTGTTTTTTGTTGCGTTTTTGTTTTTAATCATAATTATTGCAGCTTTGATAAAAGATTTGACAATAAATTGTAAATGGGTGGGAAAGCTGTAGAATGTTTCACTGGCCTGATCAGGCTCCGGGACCAGCAGTTTGAGATCCTCTTATTGGTGAATTGTTGCTGAGTTTAGTCCCGGTGTTTCCTCCGAGGAGTTATTAGTTAGCCATCATCCCACTAGAGAAAATAAGCTTCCCCTCTGTGTGAGCAAACAATATACTAACACAAATTAGGACTGGCTGCTTTGTGTCAATTGAGAGTTGAACAAAGATGCTACACAAAGTGATATGTCATTAGTGAGCAGGTGGGGAAAGAGGACACACAGAGCTGTGGCCTCTCCAAGGAAGTAATGAATCTGTTTCCATGGTAACGGACAGCCTCCATTGGATGGGGGGTGCAGCGGAGATCAAAGACCGCCGTGCTGAATGCTGCTGTAAGTGGAGGGTTAAATGGTCGAGCTGCGGTGGAGAAGCCCCTCATTAAACTTAGCCAAACTCGTTCAGTGCAGATTTGACGTGTTACTGCAGGTACAACAGAATGAAGAGCCACACGTTGAGGGTGGAGCTGCTAATCAATAATCAAAGGAGATTTGTTTGATTGTAACAACCAGTAATTTCAACGTAGGGCATGTTTTTTACATCACATAGACTGTCCGAAATACTTGTATAAATATAAGCTAAGGTACAGTCTTGTGTCAACCCCTTCTATATCCATTAGGCCCCCATCTCGTGTGTATGGATGCATTGTTAGAAGGCTTTTACAGGAGTAGGTTTTTGATTTAATAGGAATAAGTGATTGAACTTTGGGCATAATTTGAATCCACTGCAGTGAGGAATTGAGCATCTTGGTGTATTTGTCTTTATATGAGGCAGATTGGCCCATATATTGGTTAAACTTACATTAGAACCTGTAGTGTTAATTAAACTGGTGTTATATACATGCATAATAATTGTATTTACAACCACAAGGGGCATTCAGAGAGCCTTACATGTTTGACTCTAGTTAGTTCTTTTGGCCTCTCCTTTTTCTGACCCGGTTTGCCATAGCTGATGGGATAAGGATCCACAATACTTGGCACAGGTTTTACAACTGTTTGAATTAAACAGTTTGGACCTTGAATTTGGCCTTTTATGTTGAAAGTTAATGTGATCTCCATAAATATGTGACTTCGTATTGATGATTAACAGTGACCATGGACGTATCTTTAACCAATTCCTCAGAATAGCCATTTTTCAGTATCCCGTATATACAATTAATTGACCAGATTTTGACCTTGGTCTGTGACTTTGACTAACTCATTTCCTTTACAAAAACAATTTACTTTCACAATATTGATTTTTTTTATTTTACTTTAATTACTACCACAAGATTGGTCCAAATTGTAATAAGGCTCTTGAAGTTATTTATATATATATATATATATGTACACACACACACACACACACACACACACACACACACACACACACACACACACACACACACACACACACACACACACACACACACACACACACACACACACACAGAGGTATACAGGACTAAAAAAAACGAAGGCACTTAGAGAGAGCATACCTCCACTGAGGCCACATATTCCCCACCACCATAACACATAGTTTCACTTGCATTTAGCATCAAACCTTGTTTCCTTGTTTATGTAATATGCTCATAAATTTAAGATCCATTCATAACTGTTTGAGTTCAATATTCAACTCAAAAATTACATAAATGGTTTCCTAGGACATTATTCATTGTCTCACAAAATTTTGTCTAAGATTATTATTATTATTAATAATAATAATACATTTTTGAATTTAATGTTCCTGAATGCTTCAAACTTCTTCTGGATCTAAAATATGTTCTAGATCAAATTTAAAATAAAATTCCTCATTTTGTAAGACATTATCCTCACCAGATTTCATCAACATGTTTTTGCACTACTGCTGTGCATGGGAATAAAAATTGAAATATGTCTATGGGCTTCTACAGCTGCTAACTAGAGCCCAACCAATATGGATTTTTTTTTTTTTTTGGGGGGGGGGGGGTATGCTGATGATATTGATGTGTAAAAATTTTATGACACATCTGCCAATTTATACACAAAAGTGGCAGTGATTTCTATGTATTTGTTATCAAGCCTTTATGACAAAGAAATTAATTTTAAGGTTTGGTGTTTTACAGTTTAAACTTGAAATTTATTATAACCTATAAATATAACCAACAACCAACTAATGTGTCACCCTTTTGTCAAGCTAACTTTACTTGTATTGGAAGTCACTGTGTGGCATCACTCAGCATTTGCATAAAATCGACTTCCTGACTATTTTGGCCCTGCCTAGCTACTAGCATAGAGACCACTTGTCTCTTTTTGCTATAAAATGCCTGCTCTGATTGTAATGAAGTGCAGCTAGTTGCTTATCCTCTGTCTCTCGGAGCTAATGTGACCAAGGGGTGATGGGGTCCTAGCTATACTTGACAGTATTGCAAACAATGTTATAGAGGTGCCATTTGCTGGACAAGGTATGTAATGACATCATTTCCAACAGCCAAAGTGTTGTTTTGCATTGTTTGTTCAGTAAAATAAATGTTTTCATATCAGCAAAAATAAAACAGATACTGTTACGTTGTAGACAAGCTCATGTCCGCTAATATTATTGGCAAACTGTACTGTTAAAACATTAACTCTGTCAGCAGCATAAGATGTTCATGGTTTGAGTAATTTTAATGAGGAATTCCTTTTACCAAAGGGTGCAAAGTTGCATTTTTATCATGTGTGAAGATTTATCTGAAAATGATTTGAGATGTGAGGCTGAAGGATCAGCCGATATTAACATTAATATGGCTGTTTGTTTTTATAATACTGCATTTTGTTCTGCTTTAGCGTTTGAGGCAGAAATTACTTTTATTTTCACAACAGCATGTAGACGTTACTTTCGGTCAGTTTTTGGCCTCATCACAAAAATTTAAGGGGGATTATCCACAATGTTTTGGGAGTGATCACTGGGGTCCTATAGGACAGTTATAATTGGATAACTGTACCCTTGTAGGAGCAGTTACACCCCTGGTGGTCCGCTACTGTCACACTTGGTGGCACACTGAGCTGAGCTCTGGACATGGGGGGGGGAGTACAACAAGCCATGTGAAAGGCCAAGCATGAGGGGGGATCTCAAATCCTGTTTAAGCCTTTTGTCATTGACACAGGGATTTATTTGTCATTAAAGAATAATAACAGCATTTGTGGCACAATTAACAACCTGCATATAAATATGTACCAAAATGGCATAAAACCATCTTAACCCAGACTTATCCAGTTTGTATTAAGAACCCGCTACAGACGTTCACAGTGCATTGGTCTTCTCCATTCCAGCCACCATGTTCCAAACTGATTTCTATGTTCACCGTATGATGCAGATAAGAAAAACATCTGTCTGCAAATGACGGGCGTGATGATGCTGACAGGCTGCACCATCTGTTCTGAACCTTAATAACTGTGCTGGTGAATTATTGCCTGTACCCAGCAGTGTCCTTCTGCGAGGTGCCCAGACAAAGACCCTCACCCTCCTGCTGTTTTTATTAGTTCTTTAAGATGAGCAAAGGGGGAGAGAGAAAAAAAAGCAGGAATGTGGGGAGGCTTCAGGCTTTAAAGAGGAAAACTGGGAGAAGATTGAGTGCCAAAAATGAAAGCAGATCAGAGATAGTGACAGATTTTCCAAATGAGACAAAGACATTGTGTACCCCAGAGGCTGACCCGCAGGCCTTCAGTAACCCCTCACCCCTGTGGAGGGCGATAAGGAGCCAATGCAGAAAACCTTTTTGCTTATCTCTCTTCTCTGAAGCTGTTGTGTTTTATAGGTTGTAGTGCTTTTGTTTCCATGTTCACTGCCTGTCGCTGATCACTCACAGCTCGTTTGAAAGAATAGAATAGTTTTGGGGGGGAAGAACCCCCCCCCCCTCTGTATCTCATCTTCTTCTTCTCCTCCTCTGTCTGCTCTTTATTGAATCCCGCCTCGTATCATTTATCTCTGCAGCCTCCCTCCTCCCTGTTGCTTTAGAGGCCCGTCGTCTTTTCTCTCCCAGCTTGGTTTGTTGACACACAGTCGATCTACGGTTCTCTTTCAGCTCTGCCACCCTTCTTTTTAACTGTCACCCCTCCAACCCTGAGCCTTGTCCTCCACTTTCCCTGAGCGGTAAAGCTGCCACAGCTGTGGACTGTATTAGAGCTGCTGCTGAGTAGTTGCAGCTCTACTAAATAATACAGTGCAGCCATTAGATTCTGTTCCAGTGTTGACAGTTTTAAAATGTTTCAGCTTTTCTCTGAACAGGTCTCATGTATTTTATTGATCACTTTGAGATTTTGCTCAAATCTCTGGCCACGTTGGTAACAGCATGGTGGCTTAGTGCTTAGCACTCTTGCCTTACAGCAAGAAGGCCTGAGGTTCGAGTCCACCCGTGCCCAGTTACTTTTTGTGTGGAGGGTGCATGTTTTTACTGTGTTCTTTGGGTTCCCTCCCACCATCAAAATATGTACATTTAGGGTCTGTCTGCTCCTTTCTTTGCTCCTGATCAAGGCACCATCTCTACATCTGGAGTTGGCCTCGGGTGCCGGCCTGTGGCTGCCCACTGCTCCAAGTGGTTGAATTGTGTTTAAATGCCGAGGACAAATTTCACTGATGACAGTAAAGACCCTTCCGTCTGTATTTTGGCAAATGTGTTTTTTTTGGGGGGGCTATGTTTTGCTTGACCTTTGACCAATTTGTTCCAGAAGTTAATAGAGACACTAACCAAGTAATATTCCCACAAAGTTTGGAGGAAATCTGTCCAGCCTTTTAAAATTAGCTTACACACACTGACACACCCGGAAAGTCAATCATCACTGCAGCTTCAGGTATTTGTGGTTACATGTTTTTAAGACTTGTGGTGACGTATACTGCTGTGCTGAAATGGGTTATGACTTTGTTAAAGGAATTTTATATATATATATAATGGGCGACAGGTCTGGACTGCAGGCAGGCCAGTCTAGTACCTGCACTCTTTTACTAAGAAGCCACGCTGTTGTAACACGTGCAAAATGTGGCTTGCCATTGTCTTGCTGAAATAATTAGGGACGTCCCTGAAAAAGATGTTGCTTGGATGGCAGCATGTGTTGCTCCAAATCCTGGATGTACCTTTCAGCATTGATGGCGCCATCACAGATGTGTAAGTTGCCCATGCCATGGGCACTAACACATCCCCATACCATCACAGATGCTGGCTTTTGAATTTAATGCTGATAACAAACTGGATGGTCTTTTTCCTCTTTTGTCTAGAGGACACGACGTCCATGATTTCCAAAAAGAATTTGAAATGTGGACTCATCAGACCAGAGCACACTCTTCCACTTTGCATCTGTCCATTTCACATGAGCTCGGGCCCGGAGAAGATGGCATTGTTTCTGGATGTTGTTGATGTATGGCTTTCGCTTTGCATGGTAGAGTTTTAACTTGCACTTGTAAATGTAGCGACGACTGTGCAGTGCCGCCTGAGGAATCGAAGGTCACGAGCATTCAGTGTTGGTTTTTGGCCTTGGCGCTTACATGTCGAAAGTTCTCCAGATTCTCTGAATTTTCTGATTATATTATGGACTGTAGATGATGGAATCCCTAAATTTCTTGCAATTGAACATTGAGAAACGTTGTTAAACTGGACTATTTTTTCACGCAGTTGTTCACAAAGTGGTGATCCTCACCCCATCTCTGCTTGTGAATGGCTGAGCCTTTTGGGGATGCTCCTTTTATACCCAATCATGATACTCACAGTTCGTGTCCTCAGTTCCCATACGCTTGAGTGTTGTTAGAAGGAAAGGTGATGTAACACAGTGGTAAACACCACTGTCCCAGGTTTTTTGAAACATGTTGCAGGGATCCATTCAAAATAAAGAAATATTTGCACAAAAACAATAAAGTTTATCAGTTTGAACATTAAATATCTTGTCTTTGTGGTGTATTCAATTGCATATAGGTCAAAGAGGATTTGCAAATCATTGTATTCTGTTTTTATTTACATTTTACACAATGTCCCAACTTCATTGGAATTGGGGTTGTATATATATAAACCATCTCACCAGTTTTCATGAAAATGTTTTGACTTCCTCTGTGTAATTTAAAACAATACAAAATTTCTAGCCCCTTCTTAAAAAATGTCATGAATTCTATATGATGTTGGACAAACTGTTCATTAGTTTTGTTCTTCATAACCAACCAACATACATGGATGAAAACATTATCTCCTCCACAGAAACATGTTACAGCTGAGAAATAAAGTGTGAGGGTTAACACAGCTCAAAGATTTGCTCCTCTCACTGTCAACAGGTGTTGGAATGAGCACATTGAGGCACAGCAGGGATAAAAAGAAACCACAGCCTACAGTGACCAGGACAACCCACACATCCAGTTTCCAGGGCGGGCAGATCCATTCAGAAGATCGCCTGGACTCTGTGCCGCAATCGCACGGAAAGCAGTGCAGGAAACAATCTGACACTGCCCTGGCTCGAGACCTGAGCCAAATGAGTGTGAGTGGACAAGATGTTGCACCTCTGAGGTGAGGCGATGGACCTTCACTGTGAAATAATGTCTGTCATTAACACGGAGATGTCAGGTCACTGGAAGCAAAGATTGTTTTCTCTCTCATTTTTGTTCTGCTCTTTAGGAAAGAAAAGATGTCCAAAGATAATGGCCACTCTGTGCAATTAGGTCAGCTCTCAGAGTCCAGATCTGAGTTTAAGAGTACACCATCTTCTCGGAGAGGTCTCGCCTCCGTGGCTCGACTGGTGAAGCTTGGCCGCTGTAAGAATGTGGTGGTGGTGACCGGAGCAGGAATCAGCACAGCCAGCGGCATCCCAGACTTTAGGTTTGTACAGTTACTTGTCATTGTACAGTTCCTTTGTGGGAGAAACGGTGGAGCAGTTGTTAGCTTTTACCCCTTTTGAACTATTTTGAAACAGGACACTGAATCCTCCACCTGCCCATTTGAGGTGTCAGTGTATTTGAAACAAGTAGAATATTGAGGGCAAAGGTTTTTGTTTTGTCCTCTATCTCTCTGCATTGAGCAGCCACTGCATAATGTTGCTGTTCTCACTTCCAGATATGCATCCCACAAAATCAGGGTCTGTAACGGTGACAAACAGGCATGTGAAGTTCAAGGTTGTCCACAAATGTGATCTCGCACACAGTTTGATGAGTGTACCATGGATTTGTACCATGTGGCGTGTGCAAAAATAACATAACACACCTGTAGTATAAGTTCAAAACAATCTTGGTGCTTTTGGAAAAGCTACTGGTGATGTCATGGTACAACAACAAACATTTCTTTCTCCACATAAATGCAAGGGATTATGCAAGCATCTTAAAGTTGGTTATGGGAAATACAGGATTTTCAAACATCTTAAAATTCCTCCATGGTTAAAACAAGATACCTTGCTATGGGTTTGGGACATAGTAGTGGATGTTCACCACTACTATTATTGTTCTGGTGCCATGCAGTGCTTCCTAACGTGTGTTAAAAATTAACTTTGTCTGCATACCTGTATTCAGTACCCTGCTTCTTTCATCTTTTGAAGTGCTGTAGTGTCCCCAATGTAGCCTTCACCAAAGCGCATGTGTTAGCATGTATGTACTGCCTTATCATCTGCAGAACTCCAGGAACAGGACTGTATGCCAACTTGGAGAAGTACAACCTTCCTTACCCAGAAGCTGTTTTCAGCATCGACTACTTCTCCGATGACCCACAGCCTTTCTTCTCACTGGCCAAGGAGTTGTATCCCGGCAGCCACCGGCCAAACTACATACACTACTTCATCCACATGCTTCATCTCAAAGGCCTGCTGCTCCGACTCTACACCCAGAACATCGATGGACTGGAGAAATGTGAGCTTAAATTTTTATGGGCTGTTTTTGATCCAAGTGGATAAAGTTAAATCCAACTCTGCATGTAATTAATTATAAACCAACAAATACATTTTTTTCTGCCAATGTTTTACATTAATTCCCAGCAGTCATTGGGAGAGAGGCGGGGTACACCCTGGACAGGCCACCAGTCCAAAGCAGGGCCACATATAGACAAACTAATTCACACCTACGGTCAAATTAAAGTTTCCATTTAACCCTACCTGCATGTCTCTGCAAGTAGGAGGAAGCCGGAGCATTCAGAGGCAACCCACAAAAACACAGGGAGAACGTAAACTCCACACCGAGAGAACCAGGTGGCAAACCCAGGACCCTCTCGCTGTGAGGCAACAGTGCTAACCACTAATCCACCTTGCCACCCGTTTTTTTCTTTAATGTAACCAATGTCATGTCATACATTAACTTTTCCCTACTGTTAATGGTGTTGCATATCTGATGCTTTTTTTACAAATTATTCCCCAAGTTCTAGCCTTGAAGGATCATGTGGATCTAAACTCTCATGATACTTCATTCTGAAGTACCAGGTCTGGGAGCATGCGCTTGTGTCTGCATCGCTGCATCCACAGAAAGACCTTGGTTCAGAAAAACCTTGGTCCACCCCCACCTCTCAAAAGTAACCTGCTGCAGCTAATGGAAGTCCTCAACCCTGAGGCTTCTGTGTGCTGGACTGCTCACCAAGAAATAAGTTACATGGACAAAATGTTGCAGTTGAAATGGCAGGTGGCAACTGTTGCAGTGCTGAGGGATCATCCACTGCATGGCAGTGCCCAGGCCTAAACCTGAGGCATCTCATGCAAATGGATACCTAGAACATCTTTTCTCTGAGTATATACACCTAGGAAGACTTTATGGAAGTTGCTGGCCAGTTGTTTGGTGATGCAGGGACCTTTGTAGAAGGCCCGGGTCTTTGGAGTTCGTATGCTTTCTGTGGGGCTGTGAGACTTGGACACTAACCAGTGACCTAAGGGGAGGTGATGGTCTAGTGGTTAAGGATTGGGCTTGAGACCAGAGGAGCCTCGGTTCAAATCCCAGCCTGACTGGAAAATCGCTAAGGGCCCTTGGGCAAGGTCCTTAATCCCCTAGTTGCTCCCAGTGTTTTGTGAGTACTTTGTATGGCAGCACCCTCACATCTGGTTGAATGTGAGGTATTATTGTAAAGTGCTTTGAGCGTCTGACGCAGATGGAAAAGCACTACATTTAAATGCAGTCCATTTACCTAAGACTGTGGCTGACTGTCTTTAGGACTCTTTCTCTCTCTCTCCTAAGGACTGTCTGTTTTGAGTGTGACCACTTGTGCTCGCTAAGCGTTAACCTGTTTTGCCCCACTGGCAACATTTTGTTGCCAAAGTGCATCACTGTCATTTTCTGCTCACAGTAAAAAAAAAAAAACAAATCTCAAAGGTACTAATGCAAGTTTTCCACACACACACAAAAAAATCTGGACATAAACTGGTTAATTTCAGAGATGAATCAAAGGTGCAGCTGTTAAGTCACTGAGTCTGTGTGATGTCCTTGTCTGTTAATATCAGTCTTAATTTAAAACATTTCCTCAGTGTGCGGTATCCCAGATGACAAACTCGTGGAGGCTCATGGAAGTTTCTCCACAGCTTCCTGTCACCTGTGCTACACCTCATTCCCGGCTGAGGAGGCAAAGGTGTGTGTGTATGTTTTTCCAGAGACCAAATCCACTACCTTTCACATATCACATACAGTGGGGCAAAAAAGTATTTAGTCAGTCTCTGATTGTGCAAGTTCTCCTACTTAGAAAGATGAGAGACGTCTGTAATTTTCAACATATGTACATGTCAACTATGAGAGACAAAATAAGAAAAAATCCAGAAAATCACATTGTAGGATTTTTAAAGAATTTATTTGTAAATTATGGTGGAAAATAAGTATTTGGTCACCCACAAACAAGCAAGATTTCTGTTAGGGTTAAACCTACTAAAATGAGACAACCCAGACATTAGACACAGAAAATAAGCACAAGAGAAGCTGTAATTCTTTCTCGCTGCGAGGAGACAGTTGTTCGAACGCTCAGTACCGTCTCTCTGAAAAACCCGTCCCCCTCTCTTCAGCTTTTATTTTCTCAAAAACAGAGGGCAAAAGCAAACATAAATCATTTCAGAGTCTGTCTTCATACAGAGAAGACATTATTATGGGTGTTTTGACAGTCAAAACAGAGCAACTGCATCTGGTTTCACAGGGTCGTACCGTTCCCCTTCAAGGACAGTTAGCTAATTAGACTTACACTGCTGTGTTCGGCTCATTTTCAAACAGTAGAAGGGTTCGCATTCTCAGACAGTCCATTCTCCTCAAAGAAAACAAAAGGTCACAGTATACGAGTATGATCAGTAGTTCATTAGAAAATGAAAACGCACAACTAATGTATAAGAAAGACATTATAAATGGTAACATATGTACAATTCCTCTAACAATTTCTGGCTCTCACAGACCTCTAACTTCTTCTTTAAGAAGCTCTTCTGTCCTCCACCTGTTACCTGTATTAATGGCACCTGTTTGAATTTATCTGCATAAAAGACACCTGTCCACAGCCTCAAACAGTCAGACACCAAACTCAACCATGGTCAAGACCAAAGAGCTGTCGAAGGACACCAGGACGAACATTGTAGACCTGCACCAGGCTGGGAAGAGTGAATATACAATAGTCAAGCAGGTTGGTGTGAATAAATAAACTGTGGGAGCAATTGTAAGAAAATGCAAGACATACAAGACCATTGATAATCTCCCTCGACCTGGGACTCCACACAAGATCTCATCCTGTGGGGTCAAAATGATCATGAGAACGATGAACAAAAATCCCACAACTACACGGAAGGACCTGATGAATGACCTACAGAGAGCTGGGACCAAAGTAACAAAGGCTTCATACTACACAGAGAGGGACTCAAATCCTGCAGTACCAGGCATGTCCCCCTGCTTAAGCCAGTATGTGTCCAGGCCCTTCTGAAGTTTGCCAGAGAGTGTATGAATGATCCAGAAGAGGACTGGGAGAATATCACATGGTCAGATGAAACCAAAATAGAACATTTTGGTAAAGACTCAACTCGTCATGTTTGGAGGAAGAAGAATGCTGAGTTGCATTCCATACCTCCTGTGAAGCATGGGGGTGGAAACATCATGCTTTGGGGCTGTTTTTCTGCAAAGGGGACAGGACGACTGATCTGTGTTAAGGGAAGAATGAACATGGCCATGTATCATGAGATTTTAAGCCAAAACGTCCTTCCATCAGTGAGAGCATCGAAGATGCAACATGGCTGGGTCTTCCAGCATGACAATGATCCCAAACACACTGCTCAGGCAACGAAGGAGTGGTTCTGTAAAAAGCATTTCAAGGTCCTGGAGTGGCTTAGCCAGTCTCCAGACCTCAACCCCATAGAAAATTTGATGGAGTTGAAAGTCCATGTTGCCCAGCGACAGCCCCAAAACATCACTGCTCTAGAGGAGATCTGCATGGAGGAATGGGCCAAAATACCAGCTGGGTGATTCTTAGACTACGGGCACTTATGTCCTTTGATCATATTGTATGAAAAACAGAAAAAAGGGGAAATTTCACACTTTTATAGTTATCTTTACAATGAAAGTGTTTTAAGAAATGTGTTCTAATAGTCTATGATGACTTTTTCACCTTTTTTCAGCATCATTAGATGCAAATATTGCCGTTTTGTGCTTGTCCCACACCCAGACTTTAGATCTTCAATGATAAAAATGAATGGTAAAAAAAAGTTTCTAATGTTTTAAAATATCTCTGAATAAAATATCAGTAAAATAGTCAAAACATAATTGGGGTATTCAATGTCATAGAACTGTTGTGATTTTTTTTAAACAAACTGTAGTTGTCCCACACTATTGCCGTAATTTCCACCACAACACTGTAATGTCCCTTTAAACAGTTTGTATGAAAGATTGTTTGGGTAGTTTCTATGGAGATAAACAGTGACATCAGAGCACATGTATATAGCGCCAAATCACAACAAACAGTTGCCCCAAGGCGCTTTATATTGTAAGGCAATGGTGTGGTGGAAATTACATTTACAAGGCCAATAGTGCCCGTAGTTAAAGAATCACCCAGCTATAGTGTGTGCAAACCTGGTTAAGACTTACAGGAAACGTTTGACCTCTGTCATTACCAACAAAGATTATGTTACAAAGTACTGAGTTGAACTTTTATTATTGACCAAATACTTATTTTCCACCATATTATACAAATAAATTCTTTAAAAATCCTACAATGTGATTTCATAGATTTTTTTTTTCTCATTTTGTCTCTCACAGTTGAAGTGTACTTATCATGAAAATTACAGACTTCTCTCATCTTTCTAAGTAGGAGAACTTGCACAATCAGGGACTGAGTAAATACTTTTTTACCCCATTGTAACTGTGAATTAATGAGCCATGTCTGTCTCACAGCATGCTATCATGAACGGCAACATCCCAATCTGTACATTCTGCTCTGCCACGGTCAAACCCAATGTTGTGTTTTTTGGAGAGGACCTCCCTCAGAAGTATTTTCTTCACACCAAAGATTTTCCCAAAGCAGACCTACTGATCATTATGGGAACATCTTTGCAGGTTAACATCTTAGTAGACAGTACTTGTAAATGGTTACATTTAGAACTTTATTCAGTATTTAATTTTCCTGTCAAAATTGCAGATTGAACCATTTGCCAGTCTGGTTAATACAGTGCGTTTCACTGTGCCGCGTCTCCTCCTGAACCGGCACGCAGTGGGTCCCTTTGAGAAAGTACGACTTCGCAGAGGAGACTACATGGAATTGGGTAACCTGGAAGATACAGTTCGGAGGTTTGCTGGAATGTTGGGTTGGAACGAAGACATTACAGAGCTGATGAGGAGTCACGAAAAAGGGGTGGGTTCAATTTGAATAATATAGGCATACAATTTATTTTTTTTTAGGTTTGTTGTCAAAGAAAATTTGGTCACTTGGGGAAAATTAGTGTGAAGGTAGGAAACAGTCAGTTTGGGTGTTTTTGTGAGTTTAAACCCTCGACTATCCCCGGCTGTGCCACTTACAGCAGTTTGTGTTTTTCCTTTACAGAGCATCGAGTCTTCGTTAAGCAGCACTTCCTCAGTTAGTGGGGAGCACAGCAGAGGTGCACAACTGGAGACAAAGTCCAGACCGGGAGGTCAAAGGGCAGCCAGCAGTAGCGAGGAGACAGACTCTGAGACGGACAGTAGGAGCTCTGCATCCTCCAGTCGAAGCAACTGACACGTTTTGTAAAGACAGCATCAAAATAACCAGAGACTGTTTTTATCTCAGCTGTCCTCGATGTGCAGCTTTTTTTTTTTTTTCTTTCATCAGCAGCATGTGCCTTTATTGTGTTAGTCAGGCCACATCTGTAAATATTAAAATCATCACACGACCTGTGCTGCCACCACACGCAGAGCTGAAGCACTTGTTTTAGTGGACCCTGCATGTTTGAATAAGAATCAGTTTAATTTTCTAAGTACTATATTTTTAATGATGTATCTAATAACAATAAAGTTGTCTTTTTTGCTGCTCTGTATCTTCTGTCTGCTTGCTTTCAAAAGAGAACATTCCATTTAAAGTCCACTTTATAACATGCCTGCTCTGTGAGCTGGTGTCACATATCTGTGTTCATACTATGGAACTGCCTCAGGTCCTGGATGGCAACCACCCTGGCAGACAAGTGAAACATCACTTCCCAATGATTCATTGGGAAGCGAATCCTTCACACCATATTTACAACAAATGTGAATATTTACTGTCTGCACACAATACAGAAAGTAATAACTCATTCAAAAATATAGATTTAAGAGGGGTATGAATGAAAAACCACTGAGCAAAATAATGTCAGGAAATGTATTTTGGATTGTCCCAGCTGCTCAAAATCACCACAGTGGCTCATGAAGAGTTTTGCATGAGGACTTGGCACAAGATTCACAGCAGATGCCCCCTCCGATCCTCCATTTGGAGTTTCTGAGACCTCCCGGTCTTACCAAACTTACCCTAGCCAAGTACTAACCAGGACCCACTCTGCTTAACTTCTGAGAGATAACAGGATCAGAGTGGAATAGTTCCACACTGTATGTAAGATATATTTTAGAATTTTCTCTAACTTTATAGAAAACATTGCTGAAACAATTCAACTGACAACTATTTTGCTAAGTAGTTATCTGTACAAATCATTTAACAAAAATACAAACCACTCTGGTGTGTCTATCAAACAAAAATAATAAGGGAGGGAGAAAAAAAAATAATGGAGTGGAATTTTGTCTTAAATTTTTTTTCAGCCAGTTATATGCAAGACCACCGCTAATGAAGTGGAAAGTGGTGTAAAATTTCATAATGTGCTGAAGATGTTTTGAGGAAAAACAGCACCCTGGAAAAAAGGTTAGAAGTCACAGAAATGGAGCAATCGTTTGGATTTATATAAAGCCAGCAAGATCTCAAGATACAAAAATCATAGTGAAAGGTTTCCTTGTGCAGATCTGGCAAAAGAAAAGGTACTGTACATGGATAGAAAAATCATTTCACTTTACACAAACCAAGAATTCACAACAGGCAGAAACAATCAGCTGCTGTCCATAAAAGCTGGATCAGTGAAAGACATTGTGCCAAAAACCCCTGAATTTGGAAAATGGTGTTGGTACGTGCCGTACAGCATGCATTACTCAGCACAAGACAGACTCACCGTGCTACATATTCAAATAATGACAAGTTAATTTTGGACAGGCCATCTTAACATGTTTTTAAAGGCAGTTTAAATTCTGGGGCGGCATCAAAGTTTGACATCTTTGCTGTCTCCTGCTGCACATTGGAGTTAAAAACAAATGAGAACAAAAGTGCTGAATTTGCAGTTTTAATAGCATTAAGAGTCAACATTGAGCAAATCACAACTTTTAAAGGCAAAAAGTGGAATGTTCTAAAACAGCCAAATTGATCACATGACCCAAATTTAGTTCAGCATGTGTTTTACATACTGAAGATAACCCAAGAGAAAAAAAAAAGACTGAAAACAGCTGCAGAAACCCAGCCAGGGTTTACACTCTGAAACCTGAAGTCTTAATTTATCATCTTAGCCTCTCCACTTTTTTTTTTTTTTTTTTTTTTTTTTTTTTTTTACAGGAGGTGGTGACAAGTTTCCCTCAAATTTAGCATTTGGAGCTCATTTTTGTTTTTAACTCAAACATACTGAAGCAGACAGTAAAAATTCTAAACTTTCTATGTCCAAATACGACAGTTGGCTGAAAGGTTCTGCAACTGACACGATTATTTCAATATCAAGCAAGATACTCGTGTCGCACATCTGCTTAAAGCTTGTATTGGAATGATCTCTATTCAGGCAGTCATTTTTCCATGTAGTCACCGTCCCTTTCCACACACCTACACTAATGGCGAACACGTTTTTTGCATCTCATCAGTGAAGAAATCAGGTGCCGTCTCTCAGCAGCAGCGACACACAGCTGCGTCATTAGTGTAACTGCCCCTTCAGAAGCTCTTTCAGCTTGGGGAAAAGGGGAAAAAGTCATCAGACAGATCTGTACTGTACAGTAAGATCTTGTAAAATAGGATGAACCCGCTACAAGAACTTTGCAAAGTGTCCATATATTGGTTGGAGTTTACAGTGTTACAAAAACTCTGAGGCCTATGCCGTCACAACCGCACTCGATTGATGTGCATCTGTGGTTGTTATGGTGCGCCCCCTATGGGCCTGGTATGAATGTTCACATTTGCGGCCCTCCACCACGAGGAATTCATTAACGGAATGTTGTTTCACAGGCACATCCACTTATGTCACCATTTTATTTATTTTTTTAAGCGACTACGGTGCACATGCACATATGTTGCAATGAAAGCAGTTCTGAATAGGTCTGAAACTGCAGTTGAAAAACATTTTGTGTAGCAATATTAAGTGAAGGATTATTCTCGTACCAATTTCACTTTGACATCTTGCTTGTTACTGAAATCGCCTTGGAGGCAGAACTTTTCAGCTGACCCTCACATTTATGGACACAGTATTTTTAAAGCGAAAACTGTCACCAACCAAAGTACTGGTTTACTAATGATTGCTTATTCAGACCCAATTAGTGTTTTAAGGTCACTGTTCAGGTTGAAATACAAAAATATCCAGTAAAAAAAAAGTACAGTAAATCAGAAGGGCTCCTGGTGCGTTCCTGTTACTGTGCTACTGGAAAGTCTTCCGTTGCTTTAAGGTGTCAGTTCAGAAGCTTTTTCAAACCAAGAGCTGACATTTTCACTTTAGTGGTTTTAGGACAATGTTCTCGTGATAAATGTGAAAATATGTGACTTTACAAGAAACTAAAGAGAGCCTGAACACACCACGTGAAGCTGGACTCAGTCTGACCTTCAGCTCCACTGAGGGCCCCGCCCCTGTAGGCCGCCTCCTTAGAATTGAAACAGCTTTTGATTCTGCAAAATGTGCAGTGCGCTAGTCAGAGTCTGACCCCGATGTGTCCTCGGGCAGCTCGCACAGAGTTTCTTCGAGAGGCGCTAGCGTCCCGTCTGGCCTCACTCCCATGGGACGAATCACATTCTGCCTGTGAATACAGAAACAACAACATGAGGGAAGCTGAAAACAAACACCCGTGAAGAACAACAATTAGGAAGATGAACGCAATCAGCGGCATTTCATCTTTTCCCCAAAGTTGTGAATGTGGAGACAAAATCCACCTCTGCTCTGGACTCAGAGCCTTTCAACACCTTCACTCTACATCCACAATTCAAGGACCCTCTGTAGACCCCCCCCCCCCCCCCCCCGGACACTCACTCCCTCTGGCCCTCCTGCTCCTGTGGCAGTTTAATTACAGGATCAGCACTCGGTCTAATCTCCTCAAAGCCACGGCTGCTCCTCCATCCTAATCCAATTATAACAGCACTGTGAGTCACCACCTTCCTTTTCCACCATTTATCGGAGAATTATCCATCAAAGATTTAAAAAGGAGACATTTACATTCATTTGTTGGATTCAAATACCACACAACTGTTTAACTCCTAATTATCTATATAATTATTAATTCTTGTGCTGGGCTTGGAGAAAACTATGCGCATGTGTAGGATTTAGAGGTATTCATCAGCAGAAACGCAACAAGTCAGTGCTTTCATGTTTAGAATGAGCTATATATTTCTATATGGAAGTGGGGCTCCCTCATGAAGGCCTAGCATGTAGGTACAGGAGCCTAAAAGGGACACACACTGTCACAGCACAGCCAGAAGACTGTACAGATCATAACTGGTTTTAAATCATGAATCTGCACAGGAAGAGAACTGCATGAAGTATTTATATTATAAATACGCTCGTACTCCTATTCTCCTTCTGTGCACTTAATTTGACTGCACTTTTTGGATCAACATATTTGTGTGAGTCTGCCTTTTCACATATGAAAATCAAGTCAAAATACAGATCCACCATGACCTTGAGGCCTGCTGGCACTCAGCTCCTACTGTCCAGACTATGAGAGACTAGCTGTCTCTTCTTAATGCCAGAAGTCCCACTAGGCAGGGAACAACTTACCCAACTTGATTTAGGCATTGTACTATTTGGGTTGTTTATTTGGGTTGTTTGTTGTTGTGTTGTTACGGGCCAATCCTAGGCCTACTTGTGCTTATTCTTTGCACCATGCACATTTACTCAAATAATGTATTATTATTGTTAAAACTTTATCTTTGTGTCAGAAAATTCTGTTATTTTAGTACACATATTGTGGCTACACTGAAGCTTTGGATATAGCTTGGTAGATACACTTTCAACTTTAAAAGTAGCTCTTGGTTCAATAAAGTTTGGGCACCCCTGATTTATAAGATGCAGTATGACCATAAAAAGTCCCAGCACTTCATGGTGGGGAGCTTCCACTGACCACCAGTCCACAGCTTCATATTGAGGGGCAAGAGGTATTATGAAGAGCAAGAAGGTTTATGATACAACAAAACCAGTGGGAAGGGAAAGAGAAAACACTTGTATTCAGAGGACTGGGCGTCTTCAGATGTAAGAGGTGGGGAGGGACTGACTCTGTGCTAACTGGAGGAGCAGTTAAGCAGTTAGAGGAGCACATTCTTGCAGGGCTCTGACTGATCTCCTAAGAGATTGTGCTGCTGGCCGCATTTTCCCTTAAGGCCACGTCTCCTGCACAGACGAAGCGAAGAAAGGGGCTGCAAGCTTGTAGAGGACTCTTATTCGCACGCGTGCACGTGTCTCATTACAGCTCAACAATGACAGGTTCAGCTGTCTCAGGTCTGAGCGGTTGTTCGGCCGTGCCTTTTCCTCGTTGTCGCCTTGTGTATTTGTGAGTCTGTGTCTGTCCGCTGTCTGTCTGGGTGCTGATTGGCTCCACAGAATGAAAAGAACAAAGTCAGGTGGTGTTATTTATTACGTCTGAATGGCAAGCCAAGTGTGCCTGTCAATTAGGTGGTGATTAATGATGATGATGATGCACCAGCTGAATGATGCGGCGTGCTGCAGCTCCTTGTCTAATTGAAGCTTCAGCTAACGGCTGGAGATTCTTCTTTTGATGAAGCCGTTGGCAAGGAACGAGCTCGGTGTTACCTTTGTGCCCGCACCATGATCAGCAAGTGTTAGTCTTTGGTCACTAAGAAAAGGTCAACATAAATACAATGTGCCCCTGACAAAGGCAAACAAAAAAAATAAAAAAATATTTTAAGAAAAAAATTCTGGGGATGTTTTGACAGAAAAATTACCCATCGTGTTAAAATAACATAATGATCTAATTAGACATGATTACGGTAATTCTGATGCACCAGCTCAACCGAAAAACAACTTTATTTTGCTCATAGACCTGTATCACCCGTTCAACAGTTCAGAAATGTGCAGCTATATCAAATTATAATTTTCATCTTAGGCACAGGTTCTAAATGTGGACTAGCACGTATGTCCCTTGTGCTTTTGGCAGGATATATGAAGTGAATTTTTTTAAGCAATCCTTCCAGTAGGTTTCAAGTTCTACAGAAGACATAAGTCAACAAATCATAAAGAATAAAAGGCAATTCATTTTCCCCATCTTCTCCCTTAATTTTATCTCCACATCATACAAACAATCTTTGAGACCTGTTACCACTTTTAGTGAAAAACAAGTAAAAATAAGATCTGATTTCTATCCTCTTGGCACCTTACACAACCAAAGAGGTGGCAAATATCATAATTGGCTGTTCCTTTATGACACTCCTCAGCTTAGTCTCTCCGCATCACCATTTACTTGACACAAAGTCATTCCAGCAGTACCCAAGGATCCTCTGTATCAATACCATCCTTATGCACTTGGCTGAGCCATAAAATTGGTCCATCCCAATCTCTCGAATGTTAACAAGCTGTCAACTTTGAGTTCTATCTTTCACAACTATGTTCCAACCAGTCTATGTAGGAATGGTGAAGGCTAGGGTTGGGCATTGATAAGATTTTATTGATATTGATGCCATTATCGATTTCACTTATCGATCAGATTCCTTATCGATTCCCTAATTGATAGCTTTTGTGAATTTTCTGTGTACTAAAAGTAGGCTTTACAGGTTTTCTATGTCAACATTTTAAATTGGTCACGGAGGACAACTCTCGTTTCTTTCTCGCAACAAGACAGGAGTCCCAGTTAGTGACTTTAACTGTGACAAAAGTGACTCACGATTGATATATTCAGGGAGGAAAGTGGTGAAAAAAAGAAGAAGAAGGGGGAAAAAAAAAAAAAGCTGAAACCCCAAAATTACCCCCCAACACCACCCACAAGAAAATTTTGGAATTGCAGAAGCTCTGAAATGCAATCTAGTACTATTCCAGACAATAAATTGCAGTGAGTGCAGCATCCATTTTGGTGAGAAAAAAACCCAACTTTCCTTATTCAAATTCATTCCAGTAGTATTCTGCTCTTACCAGGATGCAGCAGTTTTCTAGCTTGGCAGATAGTTCTGGAGGAAGTCGCTGAAGAAATGAACAAACTGAAAATATGGTTTGACGAAACAAACTGTCATTAAACTTGAAATAGGGATGAAGTGGAGGTGTAACAGTCACTAGGTGTTCACAGGAAACAGTTATTTATTTCTATATTTATTTATGTTCATTGTTAGTTGGTTTTATCTTTTCTGTTGTGTTTTATCGTTCTTTTTGTCTCTTTCTCTAAAATTGTACTGTAGCATTATTAGTTATTACTATTATTGCTGTTGTTGCTATTATAATATATAAATAAAATTAATTAAAAATATTACAATTTGTAATACATTTGACTCTTTTACGACAACAAACAGCGAGCTATTAATTATTCAGAAAACAAATGCACACAAATGTGCTGAGATGCAAACAGGTTAATGCTAACTTTAAGACTGAAAACGCCATAGACATGCTAATGCGTTAGCATCTGTCCTGTTTTTAAGTTATAAAATACATCTATCAACTGTTTCAGTTTAACATAAAAAGGTAAATATTACTCACAGACATATGCTCTTAATGGTTTTAGCGGGGAAAAATTAACATAAAGTGAAATAAAAAAGAACCAATGAAGCAGCAGATCGAAGCACTGCTTCATTGGTTCAAAGCAAAGCCGCGCTGCAGAAACGGTTGAGTCAATGTAAAGAAATGATCATTTTCACCCCCCAAAAACAACAGCCACTCCGAGGGACTGATAAGGGAATTGTTAAGCAAAAAGGCTATTGATGTCAGTGGATTGAATCATTTCTTAAAGATACCTGAAAAGAATCGGTTCCCGATACCCATCCCTAGTGAAGGCACTGCGCTTGTTTTGTTGTCAAGAGTCTAACAGCCTTTACTGGTTGTTCCAGATGTCTGTCCAGAGAATATGAATCAAATCTTAACTAAAATTAAATTATTACAACTTGAAGTACAATTAGTAAATAGAAAGAGATGGAAAATGCATCTTAAAACACTACACCTCTATTACTGAATGTCTTGTAAAAGGTCAAGATCCAGATGTAGGTTCGAAATTTTGATGTTGTCATTACTAAAATTAATGTAGAAGACATTACAGTCTTTACCAAGTGTGCTTTATTCACCTTGACAACTTGTCAAACATACTGACAAGTTTCTGGGCTTCGTACTCCTTTTGCTCTTCAGTCATTTCTTCAATGGGATTTGGCATCGGCTCTTCAAAATGACCCGTGATGGGGTTGATGCTGAGGAAAGGAAAAAAAAAAATGTTTACAGCTGCAAAATTATTCATGGCCCAAAATAAAATTAATAATAATAAAGTTCATGCTTACATTGTATAACGTAATTTCTTCGTAATAAGGGTTTGGCAAATGTTAATCATTGCCGTTTTTTGTTTTTTTTTTAAATGTATGTAACTGCAGATTTATTCGTATTGTAAAATCTTTTATACCCCACCCCCCGTCAAAAAAATAAAAAAATAAAAAATAAATAAAAAATCCGTATTGGTCAGGCTTTAATATGGCAATTAATCTCACCTGCATGCCTTGGAAGTAGGAGGAACCTGGATCACCCAAAGGGAACTCACACAAACACAGGGAGAAAATGCAAACTCCACACAGAAAGGGCCAGGTTAGAAGCAAACCTTAGACCTTCCCACTGCATGGCAACAGTACTAACCACTAATACACCATGCTGCCCATAAACTTATCCACCTCTGGTCTCCATGCCAAAAACATAAACAACGGCATAAAACAACTCATCACAATGGTCATCTTGTGAGTTGACTCACAAGGGTTTTGCAGTTTTGTATTCTTCTGTGTCCGAGTCTTCATCATCCGAGTACTGCGTCTCTCCTCTCCCTCCTGCCAGAAGTCCTCGAGCCACAAGCAGCCCTGCTGCATTACCATAACCTGTGTACTTCAAAAGGTTGTCCACTACAAGAAGATGCATACAGTGCATTAGACTGTGATCTTAAAACATACTGTAAATGTCCCTGTGAGCATGTGCCGTAATTTCTGCTCTTTTAACATGTAACCACATTTGTCCAATAGCCAAACATGACTTACCACTCTCTTTGCAGAGAACAAAAAGAAACTCTGCAGCAGTCTGTTTTACACCCATGTCAACATGGGTCATGAGCCGGACCAATTTGTTTCTAATGGCAGTGCCGACCTCTGGCCTGATTTTCACATCTTTCAATGGGGGAAGTACCTGCAGATGCACATTTTAAACAATTTAACATTTTTTTTCACGTTTCAATCTCTGAAACATTACTTCACGACAAACAAAAATATACAGCTGCATACATATGTTTACATACATTTTGGCTTAAAAATTTCCAAACTCAATGTTCCCCTTCTACAGCATTCCATTTTATGAACCTGTGTGTGTGTGTATAAAGTCAGTTACAATCAGGGTTCTAGCTATGGTGGGCGGCGCCGGGTGGTACTGCCCAGCACTGCAAATTTCCTCCCGGCTCTCGTTCAAATTTCCTCACCCACGGCCAGCACAGATTTCACAAAAAATGAATTGAAATGTTGCTGAAAAATGTACCAATTCAATCATATTTAAAGCTTATATTGTCGTACTTTCGTTTTATTTTGCAATTTCAAGCAAATAATTAAATAACACATTTTCGTCATATCTCAGCCGCAAAGGGCAGAGAGATCAGCAGTCCGCTGCTTTCACCACTTAAAGCTGATTTAAAGAGGAAAAAAACTAATTAAAATGTTTCATTAAAATAATCCAGAGTGTCAGTGTCCAGAGACGCTGATATATTCAGAAGCTTACAGTTTATTTTACAGTTTAAAGGCTCCTGTTTCCAAAAAGCTCAGAGGAAGGGGAGGAGGAGGGGCAGAAGACAGCGCGCATGGGGGGGGCTCATTCAGCTCCTGTTCAAACAAGACAATTAGTGATAATATTGTTTTAGTTTTTTTTTTTTTAAGTAATGCAATCCCACTCAAACATGTTGAAAAAAAACTGTCATGACAGAAGAACTGTGCCTACTTCACTGGATTAAAGAAGAATAGAGCAAATGCTATATGCCCATCAAATATTAATGTGTTTTTAACCTTTTCAATGTTATTTATTTGATTAACTTAGACTTTGACCGAAACATTTTAAAAAGAACTTTGGTATTACAAATATTACGTCATTTTTTTTTGTGTTATTGTTGCTTTCAGTGCATCTAAAACCACTCAAAATTGGTTAAAATAGGGCGTGCCAATAACATTTTAGAGGTATAAAACCCTATGAATCAGAGGTATAAAACCCTATCAATCAGTAGACAGTCTTGCAGATAGCTTAGATTCAGCGCCCAAAACTACACTTGATAAGATTGCGCATCCTCTATTGAGGCCATGCCTTCCCAAGGCACAGTCACTTTGGTTCAACGGTTACTTGCGTGACCTCAGGCAGAAGACAAGAGGTTTGGAACAGAAATGGTGTAGTTCCAAATTAGAGGTGATCCACCTTGCGTGGCGTGATGCTATCTTAGATTATTATAAGCATGGCTACAAAGCGGACTTATTATTCTGATTTGATCAATACAACCATAACTCAAAGTTTGTTTGACACAGTAGCATTTCTCATTCATGAACAGCCACCTGTTTGTCGTTCTCCCTTTCAGCACAGGACTTCTTGGATTATTTTGAGAAGAAAATAGAAGACATTAGGTTGAGCATATCTCAGCATGCCTTGGCTCAGCTACTACACCCTGCTATGGAGGTGGGTGCTACCATTGAGGTGTTACCTAGATTTATAGAATTTGATAGTATTTCACTAGGTGCTCTGACAAAACTCGTGATGTTTACAAAAAGCACAACCTGTTTATTTGACTCCATACCACCAAAACTGTTTAAGGACCTGTGGCCCACTCTTGGGCTGACTGTGCTAGAAATTGTTAATCTTTAACTTTTGGATCTGTGCCTAAATGTTTTAAATCTGCAGTAATTAAACCATTACTTAAGAAATCTAATCTTGACACTAGTGTATTGAAAAATTATAGGCCGATATCAAATCTATCATTCTGTTGTAAATTTCTGGAAAAAGTGGTTTCACGGCAGCTCGTGGACCACCTTACTGAGGATAATCTTTTTGAACCATTTCAGTCTGCTTTTAGAAAATATCACTCCACAGAGACAGTGCTCACTAAAGTAATGAATGACCTTCTGCAAGCAATGGACTCAGACATCACTACGGTTTTGGTGATATTAGATCTTAGTGCTGCGTTTGATACCGTGGATCATCATATTTTGCTCAACACGCTACAGAATCTTTTTGGGATTACTAGAAGTGCCCTTGCATGATTGACATCATACCTGTCCAGTTGTTCTCAATGTGTTTTGTATAATAACATTACCTCTACCCTTAGTGACATGAAATTTGGGGTTCCACAGGGATCCGTTTAAGGCCCCCTGCTTTTATCCCTTTATGTAGCACCCGTTGGGCATATACTGTGATGTTTTGGGATTGTGTTTCATTGTTATGCTGATTATACTCAGTTGTACATGCCGATAACTGGGAAATCTCATTCCCATAAAATCTCTGGAGGACTGCTTTGCATCAGTGAGAGGCTGGATGTCTAGTAACTTCCTACCTTATAACTCTGATAAAACTGAAATGATGGCTCTTGGTCCAGCTGCTTTGACCGTGAAAATAGTTGACCAACGTAAGACGGCTAATCTACAGGTTTAGCCATCGATGTGAACTGGAGATTTGACAGAAAATGTTGGGCTAACCTTAGTCAACTAAAAAAATTTGACTGCTTTATGAAACTGGGCCCTAGACCTGGAAGACCGTCTAAAATTAATATAAAGCTAGACAAAAGTTTACAGTGGATCATCAAAACAAAGGCCAAGCTTTATTATTGATTTTATATATACAGTGCCCTTCTTGCTGTCTTTTTGATAGTTACCACCATTACCTGAGCTTTGATGTATCTGCGAATCTCTCTGTTGTGTCTGGACCCTTCAGTCAAAAGACTGAGTACCGGAGTCAGGCCCTCTTTGTAGTTGGAACCCTGCTTAAAGGAAGACAAAACAGAGACATGAAACAGCTACACATGCTGGTGAACTGGGTGTGAAATGGTAAACATGGTGGGAAACATGAAGGTAAATTGTCACATTAAACTGATCTTTAACTGATCACTCTGCACATTGGCTGAAATTCTCTAATGCGGTGGAGAGACAAAAGAAACATGAGACATCAAATGATATGCTGCATGGCTGACCATTTAGATTCACTCTCCTTCAATATGGTATGCATTTTGATGAGTCACCATTACAACAAAAGTAATTACAATGACATTTTGCTGGCAATTAAAATCTGACTAAGCTACAGCTACCACTCTGGGATGGCTGTTATATGTATTTATGTAGGCCATGGAATATTGAGGCTGGATTGTAAGTGTTGTTTAGTCTCCTTAAGTGGTACTGATTATGTCAAAAAATGACTACTGGCTCATGGAACATATACTGATTTATTTATGCAGTTTTGCACAATATGTTCTAAAATACCTGCATTATGTTAAATGTGTCCTCATAATACAATTAGCAGTATAGTAATAGCTGCCATGCAATTTCTGTAACACTGTTTTAGCCTTTCAAAAGCCTTTACATTTAAATTCTAAAAAAAATATACCTTGATATATATATATAAAACATTCCTGTGCTTCCTTCAAAATTATACCATGATATAAATTTTAGGCCATACTGCCTAGCCATATTTTATTACATGCATTTCATCACTAATCAGTCAGTGTGTTCATGTTGCTGTATTTATCAAATGTAAAATTATATTATCAATATAAATGCTTTGGATGCAGATGACATTACCTTGTCAATCCTTTTCTCCATAAAATCTAGCAGCCTCTGTATTGCATCCATGTTCTTCCCGTTATATTTCTCTAGTCCTCCGTGCACTGGTACATTAATCAACACATCCAGGCTGGACACAGGCAGGTTATTAAGCAGGTTGACAGCATGGCTGTAGATAGGAAAAATAAAAATCTTTTTGAAACACAGCAGACTTTTCTAAAACTCTAAACACAGGGTTGTAAGTAAAGGAAACTGACAGATTATCAGATTGAAGAGGTTACACAACATTGCAAAAAGCTTTTCTTCATTTTTTTATCCACTTTGGAAGCAAATGATAAAAACAGTTCTCAAAGGGTTAAGTGAAGTATCTTTTCAGTTTTTTAGTTTGTATGCAAATAATATAGTTCACGACTCAAAACATTTTTTTGGTTCAATGATTATCCCATTCAAAAGTTTTCATTATTGTATACGTCAACACTTCCTGAGTACATGAATAACAGCAGTGAATGTAATCTGCAAAGTATAGTCTGCTGAAGAGGACACATTCAAATTTGTTTTAAAAAATGTTGATATATATATATATATATATATATGTGTGTGTGTGTGTGTGTGTGTGTGTGTGTGTGTACACACACATACACTGACCATAAACCTTAATTTAAAGATGAAGCATATGAAAGAACAGTGAGCAATGCATAAAGAGCAATGAAGAACAGGGCTTCAAACCTGTGAACCTCCTCTGTTTTCTCCTCCGATTCAGTTTTCAGCATCAACAGGTGACGCAGGATGGCAGCGATAAGGCGGAACTGGTGGTCATCCTCCTATCAAATGAGATATGCACAAAAACATGAATCTTGCAGCTCAAAGAAATTCAAAACAGAAAGTACTCAGCTGCTGAGACCTGGATGTTAACCAATGACCTATAGTGATGACTGATGTCATTGGTACTAGGTCTCCTCTGAGGATTCTTGCATACTTTTAGACTAAATTTCTGTCAAATAGCTGCTTACTTAGGGAGACTCAGAAGATGTATATTACCCGCACGGTGAAGGAATGTCAAATATGACACTACAGTCATGTGGCCAAAGTTTTCCTGAGCATGAGCTGCAGACACACACCTGCTGAGGTCTTCAATGGGAAAAAAAACCAAGTGGATACCCACAAAAAAAACCTGGCTTCAGAAGATAGATGGCTACATTCGGGAGGTGTTGATGTAATGGATCAGTGGGCTTGAGTGGTTCTGCAGCACAGTGGATGCAACAAAATGCAGCATCAGTGTATGTAGCCAGACGTGGCCAGACACGAGTGATTTCATTGAGTAACTCTCAACCCTTTTTGGAAGCAGTTTGAGGCCACTAATATTGATATACTAAAGAGCCACAATGTTCTGGTACAGATGCCATGGAATGGAAGCAAACCACATTTCTGTTGGGCTGTTCACGTCAACATTATTTCCAGACCAAATGACTTATGTTTGTGTGATTTACAGTTTTGTTCACAGAATGTAGATTGTGTAAAAAACATGTTGATTTGCAATGTTAACATTTACAACACATTTTCATCTCTGGGCTTAACTGCTGAGTTTTAAAATCACAGTCACAGAAAAACAATCATTTGAGCATAACACTGGTCGACACGATTGTTCTTGCATGGAATTTTTCAATGGATTTTGGGTAATTTGGGGGCAGTGAATTTGAATCTGGTGTTAGTTTTTGCCAATCACATCATGTTTTTGAGATATGAAAACATACACTCAACAAAAATATAAATGCAACACTTTTGGTTTTGCTCCCATTTTGTATGAGATGAACTCAAAGATCTAAAACTTTTTCCACATACACAATATTACCATTTCTCTCAAATATTGTTCACAAACCAGTCTAAATCTGTGATAGTGAGCACTTCTCCTTTGTTGAGATAATCCATCCCACCTCACAGGTGTGCCATACCAATATGCTGATTAGACACCATGATTAGTGCACAGGTGTGCCTTAGACTGCCCACAATAAAAGGCCACTCTGAAAGGTGCAGTTTTATCACACAGCACAATGCCACAGATGTTGCAAGATTTGAGGGAGCGTGCAATTGGCATGCTGACAGCAGGAATGTCAACCAGAACTGTTGCTCGTGTACTGAATGTTCATTTCTCTACCATAAGCCGTCTCCAAAGGTGTTTCAGAGAATTTGGCAGTACATCCAACCAGCCTCACAACCGCAGACCACGTGTAACCACACCAGCCCAGGACCTCCACATCCAGCATGTTCACCTCCAAGATCATCTGAGACCAGCCACTCGGACAGCTGCTGGAACAATCGGTTTGCATAACCAAAGAATTTCTGCACAAACTGTCAGAAACTGTCTCAGGGAAGCTCATCTGCATGCTCGTCGTCCTCATCGGGGTCTCCACCTGACTCCAGTTCGTCGTCGTAACCGATTTGAGTGGGCAAATGCTCACATTCGCTGCCGTTTGGCACATTGGAGAGGTGTTCTCTTCACGGATGATGCGAAGGAGATGTGTTGCACTGCATGAGGCAAATGGTGGTCACACCAGATACTGACTGGTATCCCCCCCAATAAAACAAAACTGCACCTTTCAGAGTGGCCTTTTATTGTGGACAGTCTGAGGCACACCTGTGCACTAATCATGGTGTCTAATCAGCATCTTGATATGGCACACCTGTGAGGTGGGATGGATTATCTCAGCAAAGGAGAAGTGCTCACTATCACAGATTTAGACTGGTTTGTGAACAGTATTTGAGGGAAATGGTGATATTGTGTATGTGGAAAAAGTTTTAGATCGTTGAGTTAATCTCATACAAAATGGGAGCAAAACCAAAAGTGTTGCGTTTATATTTTTGTTGAGTATATTTCTATCAAGCACTGAAACAAAAGCTGCAGTCTCGCACACCTCTTCGGCATCATAATCGATATTACGGCTCTTGTTCACATTTTGCGAACCTGTTTTAAAACCTATGCTTTTGAAGCTGCTTCTGTGCAAGATTACTGGCATCAAACTTGTGAATGAATGAGCAACTTTTGCTTAATCCATCAATAAGGAACATGCAGATTGCAAAAAAATGTGATGTGATAGAGGAAATCTGAGCTCAGATTCAGATTAGCAACCCAAAATTACCTTAAATCTCAAGGTCCATACGAGAATTTTATTTTATTTATTTTTTGACCAGTGTAATATGTGGATGGTGATGACAGATGCATTCATGCTGCTGTGGGGATCAGATCTCTAATCGCTTGGTTCTGGAACAGTCTCTCATCTTACTGAGGAAAGTTAAATGTTACATTTAGGGTGACAGTTGAAAATTATACTCTGGAACAGATATTCAGTATAAATACTTTAACATAACCATGACACACCCACCTCACCATCAGTGTTGGACAGTGTGAGGTTAAACAAGGCTTTGAGTGATTCCATTGCTCTCTCATTGTCCTCTGCAGGCAAAGGCAGAGCCTGTGGATCAAGACGGGCCACTTCATATGGTCCGACCCAGCGCACACCCAGGGTGTGCTCCATCACCTCTGTAAGTAGTCTGACTGCATGCCACTCTCTCCGTAAGGACCCTCGGACATCAGGCCTCAGCGCAGACAGCAGAAAGAGGAGGCGCAGCGTGAACAAACCCACCTCGTGGTTCTGTGCGCGGGGGGTACGCAGACTTCTGCAGAGGCTACTAGCCAGCTGTACATCTACGCTGACCTGCTGAGCTGCAGCACTGTTGTACATCACATTGCATAGACACTTCAAGGCCTCCACCACCACCACCCTTTCCTGTTCATCCTCATCCTCCTCTGACTGGGTGTCACCTCCTTCCTCAGTGAGCTGCAGCCGGGCCAGACCCGCCAGGACCAACATGCCTTCCCTGGTGGCTACAGGTGCAAGAACACGCTTGTCTCTAGACAGGATGCGGAGTGTCTCCAGGCATGTCTTTTGGCACCTACGCTGCATCTGCTTCCCAAGGACTGTGATGAGACTTTGACAGAGCTTCTGCAAGGACACAGTGGGGGTAGAGAAACAAAAACAAACAAAAAAAAAATCTCACACTAAATAATTGGGCTGAAATAACAGAGGCTAGTGATAGAGTACCATATTTCTTTTCACAGTACAGCATCCAAAAAGAAACTGCCATGATCATCATGAGATAATGAGGGTCATCATGGCACTGAAGTTGGACAGGAGGCAAATGACAAATTTCAAGCTGAAATCTTAGGGTCAGGGTTGTGCATCAACTGTGACGTTGGGTAGTTTAAACCAGTGGTTCTGAGCACTGATGCTTGAGGACCCCCAAACCAGCACATTTTCCATATCTCCCTTTGCCCAAAGCTGATTCAGCTGTCTATTAGCTCCTAACTGACTGAGGATACCTAAATGAAATAATCAGCTTGTGGCAATGAGGAAAGATGGAAAATGTGCAGGTTAGGGGGTCCTCAAGCACCAGTGCTGGGTACCAATGGTCTATAACAGTAACGTATCACAAATAACAATGGGTGCCGTAATAGCAATTTGTGCATCATACCGTATCATTAACAATGGCCAATAATATAATTTTGATGTTTCATAAACTGCTCAGGTTGTACTTACACTCCGTAGTTTTTCTTCTTTTGTATCAAACGTGAAAGTGCAACTGTTCTGAAACACAGAAGATGCTCATTGTGAACACCAAGTTTTCAAATCAGTTCAGCTTGGTTCAAAATTTACATTCCATCAATACTTGATCATGTGCATCTTCCCTGCAGATTCCTCATGTCAAGGCATTCAGCAAATCATCCTTTGTATACACCTCCATTACTACACTGAAAAGCCTTCCAAACAGTATAAAGACTCTGACCACTCTTGATAATTTTAAATCAGCAAACACCTTTTTTTTTTAGGGAATTAACTCACCAGGAGCAAAACATTTTTATGTTTTTTTTTTTGTTGTTTTTTTTTTTAGCAAATGTGAGTTCCGTTTTTTTTTTTTTTTTTTCCTTTTTGGTTTAGTTCTCTTAATCTTTAGTCATTCTAATTGAGACTAGTCATTCTGTTTAGTTTTCTATTTTTTCTTTTTGTATAAGTTGCAATTGTCTATTTTTCTTTAGTATCCTATCTTTTTATCATTATTTGTTTAATAATTTTATTTATTATTATATTTACTATTATTATTACAGATACTGTCATCATTACCTTTGGATTATTTATTATTTATTTGTTATTTTTTTTTATTGTTAGCATTACAAACACTGTACCTGTAACCATGATTGTCTGTTGACTTGTAAGGAACACATTGAAAATAAGCGTTTATGCTTTGTTTCATGTGTTATCCTAGTTTATAATGTCATATTTACATGTTGCGTGTTTGTATGCATTAACTGCCGAATAAACTATTCAAAAAACAAACAAAAAATAGACCACATTTCTAAACATTTACCGACTCTCGAAGCTGAAACCAGCGTGCTGCAAACGTCGTGGCGTTACATTTGTTTTTATGTCTTCAACGAAGCAGCATTCGACAGCGAAACGTCGCTACGTGGTTAGCTTTGGCTAAGAGGCTAACTTCAAGCTAACTATCGGAAGCTATAGCTAGCTTTGCTAACGTTGGCCTGAGCACTCACCTCTTGATTATACTGCTGCAGAAGCTTCTCGATTTCCTCCTCATTGTCCGTTTCAAGTTGCGACAGCACTTCATTTAAGTCCATGATTAACAGAGTTAATATGCGCTGCTAAAGCTAGCCGGTTAGCGTTCAGTGTTGGTGTTGTATGATCTGGTGCTGTCACACAGGAATCTGTCTGTCTCCACCAGCGTTACGGGCCATTTGGCGGCCAAAAATTACTAAATCTTAATAATAGTAATAATAAAGAATTCAAATTATGCAAGTCATGTGAGTAAATCAATGAACTGAGAAGAAATTTAATGGGAGTCATACACATCAGTGTCCCTGAAGGCCCCTGCTTAGTGACCTGGCGGTAGATGATGTTGCCAGATAAGGGAGAAAAAGCGTCCACGCCTGCGAAAACCAAAACATGCTAAGCCAAACTACATTGTTTCAACCTATTTCTTTTTTAATGAACTTATTTATTTTCTATTGTAATGCAAATAAAAACACCATAATAACAACACCTCAATGACAACAACAACAGTAACAATAATAATAGGAAAATATAGGATCTTCTGTAATGCAATGACTAAAATAATGAAAACAAATATTGCTTTACTTGTGCACCAACTCCTCACAATTTGTAGTTGGTTTATGCAATTCATTTTACCATGCAAAGATCATAATTATAAAATATACGCTACTAACAAATCCACTAGAGGTGGGCGGATCGATCCTAATATTGATACCAACGCTGGTATTGATATTGAACGATCCTTGTGTAAAAAGATCGATACTCAAGCTTTTTTTCTCTCCCACACACACTGACTGCTGCGCACGCAGATTCATCAAAGTCTACACTGTCTGTAAGAGCAGCAGTGCGCTGTGTCACACAACACGGAACAGTGCACCCTTGTATTGTGGTTTGTCAGCCCTCTACCTCAGGAGATTTTGTTTTAAGTTGTGTTGAATGATATTTTTTAAACAAAAATGTTGATTGTGATAATAAAGTATTTTGTTGTCACGTACAATGTTTGGCGAAATTCTATCCTAGGTCTTTTGGATCCTTTGGATTTATGAAGCTTAAATATGAAAAAGTATCGTAATTATCGATATCGGTGATACTGGGCCTGTATTTACTTGGTATCGGATCAATACCAGATCGATACGCCCACCTCTAAAATCCACTTTCATGCAAACATTTACTTTTTCGTGTTATCTCAATTTTATAATTATCATTAGCTTGTGAGATAGATCTATAAAAACTGGCTCCCCACTTGAGAATAGTTTTAGTAAATGGACTGATAATGCTTCTCTATTTGATGCAGGTGCTGAAAGTGCTTTTATTTGTTTGTTTCCCTTTGCTTGCATGGTGTAGGGTACTTAACTTTATTTATTTGGGCTTTATTTATATTGGACTTTATTTGCTTTGGTGGTATAGAACTCAAAAAACATTTTGGGAAACACTAATGTATGCAGTCCCCCCCATGTTGATGTAGCTTTTATTATAGGCCTATTACCCTCCCCTCTCCCAAATTAACTAAGTCAAAATCTAAATTACTACAGTATATTTTAAAACTCTTTTTTTTGTTTTGTTGTTGCTGGGTTCTTGGCTGCAAGATATCTCAAAGTAGGATGGACAAGAATGAGGACTTGATTAGATTTTTAAGTAAATAAAACCCATCAAAGAAGAGCAAAAGGAGAGACTTTAAAAAAAGAAAAAGGCTGCAAACCTTCAATTTCAGCAAAGAGCTGGTAGCCAAATGCTTAGGAAAGCACCAAAGGCCTGTGGGAAACATTTTCATAAAAAAAAAAAAAAATCACTTTTCCATTACTGTCATCTTATGCGTAATGTGATAGATGGATAGCAATCATTGGTTAGCTTTTGAGCCAGATGTGGGTCCAGTCATTCATCTGAGTGTCCTTGGAGCACAACTGACACAAAATGGATGCAGAATACACAGGCAGCTATCATGCGCACACAAATGTGAAGTCAAAAGCAAGTATATTTCTGCCCTAACAATAATGCTGACGTTAGTGCTGACACCTGAAGAGATTTTTCTTTTCACTTTGCTCTGTATTTTGCAGCTGATATTACAGTAGGTTTACATAGGTGATGCCTGATATATAGAGAAACCGTTTGGCTGTTCTGCGTGAAAGATGATAGATTTAATCAAAAGGGTAACGTAGCAATGATTCTAGGTGGAAACCCTTGATATATGATGGAGTTTAATCATTACTAGTTAGATGTAGAGACGAAGCCCCCCCCAAAAAAACATTTTGGATACAAGCATCTGCAGCATCAGTTCCCAGGATGACAGGCTGTATTGTGTCCTTACTTTTTTCTTCAGTCAACCCAACATTATGTACAGGTGGTGTCTTTTGGACAAATCATGAAATTGTCATTTCTGACTTTGGATGCATTTGTTTCTTTTGTCTGAGGAACATCGCAAAAGCAATATCTTTTGCATAAACCTAGTTTATAGACTACTGCCGTTCTCTTTTAGCCTGTCTTAATGAAACCTCTGTTTCTTATGTTTCAAAGTTCTTGAGACCTACAGGCTGGTCTTCAATCCTAGACACTGTAACATGAAGCAGGTGAGAATCTATGACTCCTCCTGGACATCGGGCCATTACTGGGTATTTCTCCAACCAAGGCCAGTACCTATTTACAGCTATGGACTGGACCAAGGACACAAGTAGCCTGGAGCACATGCCTGGAATCAGTATGTTAGTAGTTCAACAATCTCACAGATCAGGTGGTTCTGTGGGTTATACACGAACAGCTTGCATATGCATATACAGGTGCATCACAATAAATTCAAATATAAAGGGAAAAAAAAATCCAAGAATTTTTTTGTCAGGTATTTCAGAAAGTTAAAAATGTATATATTCTACATTAATTTCATAAAGTGATGTTTCAAGCATGTTTAATTTTATAATTACAGCCTACAGCCCTCAAAATAAGAAATGCATATCTCAGAATATTAGAATATTTCATGAAGTTATTATTTTAAAAAAGATTTATAATACAGAAATGTAAAAATTCTGAAAAAGTATGTCAATTTATACACCAATACATGGTGTGGCATGGTGGCAGTTGGCCTGTGACATAGCTGTGGTGTTGTGGAAACCTAGATTGTTTTAATAGCGACCTTCAGCTCACTTGTATTGCTGGGTTTGGTGTCTCTAATCTTACTCTTGACAATACCCCTAAGAGAATCCACGGGGTATTGTCTATGGGGCAAATCATCAGCATGTAGTGCTCTAAAATCTCCTGGTAAACAGCTGCGTTGACTTTGGATTTGACAAAACAGTACCACAGCAGCAGAATCATCACTGACACATGGAAACTTCACACTGGACATCAAGCGATACTGTGGATTGGATTCTACCTCTCCTCCATGCTGAAAGTTTGTCCTATCCATCATCATTCTCCTTATTGGCTACGGACACCTCGATTTCAAAATGTAATGCAAAAATTTACTTTAATCTGAAAACAGGACTTTGGACCACTGAATAACGTTCCAGTCATTTTTGTCTTTAGCCCATGAAACATGTTTCTGATGTAGTCTCTTGTTCGGGAGTGGCTTGACGCCAGGAATGAAACACTTGCAGCCCATTTCCTGGACATGTCTGTGGCGGCTCTTCATACACTGACACCGGCCTCAGCTTCAGTCTACCACTTCTGAAGTTCCCCCCCATGTTTTCCCTTTAAGTAAAACTTCCATATTTTTGGATGCAGCACTCTGAACACCCAACACCTTTCAGCAAAGAACATCTGTGGGTTACCCTTCTTGTGGAGGGTGTCAGTGACTGATGTACAACTGTCAGGCCATCAGTCGATGACATCTGTGTGGACTGAACCAGACCGAGAGATTCATGGTATTTATACTGCATAGAAAGTGATTTTCTCAAACCTCAAATGAAATATTCCATGATTTTTGTATTTTGAAGCTGCAGGCTGTACTTATCAAAATTAAGAAATGCTTCTGAAACAGTAATGAGCCTAGATGATATATTTTCACTTCTGAAATATTTGGCAAAAACAGAACTTTTTCCACCATCCTAATTTTTGTTGAGATGCACCTGTAAACTCAGCTCTATGCACAGAGAGTACATCTTAAATTATCTTTAAGAGTAGTCTGTACAATAGCCAATGTGTTATGAGCTCAAAGGAGGCAATAAAATGTTTTTGTCACAGACCTGTACAAGATGTCGACACTCTTAGCTGACTCACACCCTGGATATCAAATCTGCAAATTAAAATAAAAGGCAGCCATGTTTAAACAGGATTTCTGCATTTAGACTTTTGGATAGAGGGTGCACATAAAACAAGAGCCTGTAGTCCAATAAATACAAACCACAGCATGGTGTCAGAGGTCAAAGGTTACAAGACTGATGTGTAATGACCCCAGCCCAGCAGGACGTTCTGGCTATAGAAATGTAATTCTTTTTGCAGTGTGGCCTTTACGCTACTTACCCAAACCCCCACTGGGGTGTCACTTCGATCATTAGGATCATCACGAGAGAGAACTAAAAAAAAAAAAAAACAGGTCTGTTTTATTTCCATCGTCAAGTAGAGCTGTAAACTTGATGTGTGAGTGAATGCGGAAGAGAAAAGAGCATGAAACAGAAACAATTGAAAACAGAAAAGATTGAAGAAAAAAAGACATTTGACAGATGATTTGCTGTTTACTGTTAAATTTATGCAGCACTATTTCCTCCCATCAGTTTATACTGTGATATATTAAAATCACTGCAGACAGTTTCCAGTGCTTTTATTTACAGAAAAGTGGCTAGACTTCATGTTACTGTACACTTTGATATCTTACCTTCTTTTTTATATAAATACCCATAGGGTAATAGGTCCTCAAGAGCTTTGAGTGCATAAAAACGCACACACACAACCCTAGGTTAATGCGTCCTTCCCTAATAATTCCAAACGGAAAAAAAAATACAATTTTTAAACATACAAATAATGGGTACATCATGTTACAAAGTTACAGAAAATACATACTGTATATATAGATATAGTCACACAGAACAAGAAAAGAGCTCACATCAGAATACAATCGCACTTTTTTTGACATTCAATCTTAACACACAGATTAAAGCTACACTGTGCAGGACCTAGTGCCACTCAGTGGTGAGGTTGCAGATTGCACTATGCTGTCATCTAATCAAGACTTTGAATCCTTTCATGGTTTTGCTTCCTTTAGTGCAGCAGATACGAGAATATTTAGAAGGGAATCCTGCAAATGGTGATAAAAGCATCAAATTTGGCAGAAATACTCCTCAGACAATCCTCTTTTGAAAAAAACCGATTGGCCACTTGAATTTTCAATCGGTGGTCAGGTAGGGGTCAATTGAAGAATTACAAAATTAAAAGATGCTCCAATTATATTGAAAAATATTCCACATTATTTACCTGATCATAAAGATTCCAAAAAGGTATAGTTTGGACTATCTGTGACTGAATTCCATGGAGTTACGGAATAAAAACAGCAAGAATGGTGACAAAGGTCAGTTGGATTTTGTACAGGGGTCAAAAGTTAAAGTTGGTCCAATTTCGGTAAAATGTGATGCAAATTACTAGTTGAGTTAACATGGTTCTAAAAAGGAATACGGTAGTTTGGACCACAGATGGAAAGTAGCTTTTAGCTAAATCTGGCATATTTACACTAAGGCATGAAAATGTACAAAGTGTTCATTAATCTGCATTGTCCTCATCAAATAAACAATAAATAAGTATCATCCTTACTTATGTTACAGGGTAACATATGTCACATGTCATAGAATCCAATAGACGTAGACCTTTTTACAGATAGTCCAAACTATACCTTTTTGGAATCTTTATGATCAGGCAAATAATGTGGAATATTTTTTTCAATATAATTGGAGCATCTTTTAATTTTGACCTCTGTAATTCTTGTGGATAGTTTAAACTCAGTGCTCAAACCTACACTCAACATGATTGCACCACCTGTATTAAAATCACGCTCCCCCAAATCACAGTCACCTTGGACCAATGATTATCTGCGTGACCTCAAGCATAAAGCAAGAGGTCTAGAACGGAAACAGCATCGTTCAAAATTAGAAGTATTTCACCTTGCGTGGCGCGATGCTATCTTAGACTATAAGCATGCATTACTGGCTACAAAGCGGACTTACTACTCTGATTTGATCAACAAAAACAAGCATAACTCAAAGTTCTTGTTCGACACGGTGGCAACACTTATGCATGGACAACCACCTGTAGTTCGCTCTCCTTTTACAGCACAAGATTTCCTGGATTACTTTGGGAAGAAAATAGAAGACATCAGGTTAAACATATCCCGGCATGCCTTAACCCAGCCACTACACCCTGCTATTGAGGTGAGCGCCATTGCTGAGGTATTACCTAAATTTACAGAATTTGAGAGTATCTCTCTAGGCGTGCTGACGAAACTCATGTCAACAAAAAGCACAACCTGTTTATTTGATCCTATACCAACAAAACTGTTTAAAGACCTGTGGTCCACTCTTGGGCCAAGTGTGCTGGAAATTATTAATCTTTCTTCAACTTCTGGATCTGTTCCTAAATGTTTCAAATCTGCAGTGATTAAACCATTACTTAAGAAACCTAATCTTGACCCTAGTGTATTGAAAAACTATCGGCCGATATCAAATCTATCATTTTTCTCTAAAATTCTGGAAAAAGTGGTGTCACGACAGCTCGTAGACTATCTTACTGAGAATAATCTCTTTGAGCCGCTGCAGTCTGCTTTTATAGAAAATATCATTCCACAGAGACGTCTCTCATTAAAGTGGTGAATGATCTTCTGCTTACAATGGATTCAGACACCACTACGGTTCTGTTGCTGTTAGATCTCGGTGCTGCATTTGATACAGTGGATCATCATATTCTACTTGATAGGCTGGAAAATCATTTTGGGTTTACTGGGAGTGCCCTTGCATGGCTGACGTCATACTTGACCAGTCGTTCTGTGTTTTGTACAGTAACACTACCTCTAACCTTAGTGACATGAAATTTGGGGTTCCACAGGGGTCTGTCTTAGGCCCCCTGCTTTTATCCCTTTATATAGCACCCCTTGGGCACATATTGCGGCGTTTTGGGATTACCTTTCACTGCTATGCAGATGATACTCAGACATGCCGATAACTGCTGGTAATCTCGTTCACATAAAATCCTTAGAAGATTGCCTTGCAGCAGTGAGAAGTTGAATGTCTAGAAACTTCCTACTTTTAAACACTGATAAGACTGAAATGATGGTTCTTGGTCCAGTGAGACATCGGCATCAATTTGACCAGTTAACGCACAGCCTTGGCTCGTGTGTCATACATCACACTAACAAAGTGAGGAACCTTGGGGTAATTTTTGATCCTTCGTTGTCCTTTGGCCTCCACATTAGAAATATTACTAGGACTGCTTTCTTCCACCTGCGAAATATAGTGAAGATTTGTCCCATCCTGTCTATAGCTGATGCTGAGACCCTGATCCATGCATTTATCTCTTCTAGATTGGACTACTGCAATGTTCTATTTTCTGGTTTACCGCAGTCTAGCATTAGGGGTCTCCAACTGGTTCAAAATGCTGCAGCCAGACTTTTGACACGAAGCAGAAAGTTCGACCACATTACACCCATTTTGGCATCCCTTCACTGGCTTCCTGTCCCAGTGAGATCAGATTTTAACGTTCTGCCACTAACCTATAAAATTATTCATGGACTGGCACCTCCCTACCTAGCTGACCTAATTAAACCTTACGTACCGGCCCGGGCTTTACGTTCTCAGGGTGCAGGACTACTTTGTGTCCCTAAGGTGAATAAGAAGTCTGTGGGTCACAGAGCTTTCTCTTATCGTGCCCCTGTTCTGTGGAATGATCTCCCTGATTCAATAAAACAGTCAGATTCTGTGGAGATTTTCAAGTCCAGACTTAAGACGCACTTATTTTCCCTTTCATATGGCTAGCATACTGGTAGTTTTGTTTTACACTTTTTACTCTTTTAATTCATTTATTAGTAATTGGAGCAGGCTGCGGCCTCAACTTTCCCTAAATTCTGGGGTCTTTTAGTGAAGTTTAGGGCTAGTGACCGGCGATCACCTTAGTATTTCTGTGTTTTTCTTGTTGTTTAATGCTGGCAAATTATAAAGTATTTTTTGTCTTTCTGATGCCTGATTCAGTTTTTTCTCTCTGTTTAAGGTGCAGCTCCATCCAGAGATGGGAGTTGTATTCGTGTTGGCGATCCTCCTGTCCTGTGCGCCAATAGCATTTCTTGTATATTCGTCTGTGAATTGTTCTGTAATTTATGTTTGTAGAATGGCCCAAGCAGAGGGTCACCCCTTTGAGTCTGGTCTGCTTGAGGTTTCTTCCTCAGAGGGAGTTTTTCCTTACCACTGTTGCTCTGGGGGTTGGTAAGGTTAGACTTTACCTGTGTGAAGCGCTTTGAGGCAACTGTGATTTGGCGCTATATAAATGAAAAATTGAAATTGAAAATTTTTCAATATGATTGGAGCATCTTTTAATTTTGACCTCTGTGTAATTCCTCAATTGACCCCTACCTGACCACTGATTGAAAAGTCAAGTGGCCAATCGTTTTTTTTTTTTTTTCAAAAGGAGTGTTTAAGGAGTATTTCTGCCAAATTTGATGCTTTTATCACCATTTGCATGATTGTTTCACTTATCTGCTGCACTGCTTTCACCAGTGATAAGCAATATGTATGATCCTCCATTTCACAAAAAAATTGTACTTTCCAACTGTTGAGCTTGTACTACAGCCAGTAGACCATATACAGGGGAGCCACCACTGATTACTCCTCTTTTATCAGTCTTCTGGATAGTCTACAAAGTGTGAAAGGTGGAGTAATTATGTCCCTTTGTGGGTACAGTTCAGCTAATCAGCAAACAGCTAATTAGCGAAACCAACATTTTTTGTCTGGGAATGTGGTTTTCGTTTAAATTTGAAAACCATTAACACACCAATTAGCTTAACTAATCTTAGTTTGGCTAACAAAGTCAGCATTTAAATAAATTTTAATGGTAAAAAAAAAATGTTTATAAACCCTAAAATCAAATGTTTCTTCCTGTTTCTGCTGCTAATCCAAAACAAATTCATTGCTTAAAAGCAACAAGCATCACCTCAAAGAGATGGAGCAGGAGGTTAAGGCAGAGTAAATACAATAGATTGAAAATTATTTTCTGTGTGTGTATTTACTTCTTAATATTTGTTCCTCATTTAATACTATGTATCCTGTGAATATACTATGCTGAATATAAATTGGTTAATTTGATTTGTTCATTTAATTATCTATATAAATCTTGCTGATCACCCGATAAAGGCATGCTAAACCTTTTTGGAAAGCTCCATTTATACAGTAAAACTCACACATAATAGAATCATATGGAACAGTGAAATTTCTCTGTTATTAAAACCAGTTTTATGCATAAAGTGGACAAAATCCGTGATATGTATGTAACGGATTAGTTAGTCAGGAGGCACCCACCAATCTACGAGGAATCCCCAGGACCAATTAGGCTTGCATATTTCCTTGATTAAACACCTGACCTGGAATCGGGACCAGCCTCATTTAATGGTAAATGGACTGCATTTATATAGCGCTTTCCATCTGCATCAGACGCTCAAAGTGCTTTACAATTACAACCGCGAGCAATAGGGGATTAAAGACCTTGCCCAAGGGCCCTTAGTGATTTTCCAGTCAGGCGGGGATTTGAACCGACTAGACCATCACCTCCCCCAATGACAGAGTCAAACTTTGTCTGGAAAAAATAAATGCCTGCCTTAAATAAGTGCCGGACATTATGTACATTAAAAAGATTACATTTGGTGGAGTCACTCTTTTTCTAAATCAGCTGCGGAGTGGCACCTTAAAATCCTAAAGCCTGATTTATGCTTCTCCACCTCTGTAACTCCATGGCCATGCAATGACGTTTCCCAGTCTGTCTTGTGAAGTTGGTCACATTTGTGGACTTTTCTGTCAAACGTATTTGATCCATGATTGAAATGTAATCGGTGGGTGCACTGCAAATTAAAATATGACAGGAGTGAAAACGTAAAAGTGACATCACAGCCTTTTGCAGTCTCTGTCATTTAGCAAGTGCCTGTCACAGGAAGGGTTCGCAGCCAAGCAGAGGGCTCTGATCTAAAGCAGTGTGGTTCGTCATACCCAGGGATGTGTGTGAAACTTAACACCATATTACAGTGAAGACAACAAGCAGCATTTTGGTAATTATCACCACCACTGAACACCGCCTCGTTACGTCCCGTGTCTAAGCACGGTTTAAAAAAATAAATAAATAAATGGCCGGAATTTTAATCACAGAAATACGGTACTGCTGAACTTCGTTTCATACCTCTGTTACTGGGCACGTCCAGACTGCTCTGTCCGGTATATACGAGGAGTTTTTAATGGAAATACACTGCAGTGGGGCAGGACGTTTTGCCTGATGTGAGCGAAAATCAGTTATACAAAATCTGGTATATACTGTGTTTATTATTTCAAAAACCATTGGGACTTTTGCTTTTGTCCGGTGAGTGCAAATATTCAGTTTATACCATGATGGTTTACTATATTCCGTTCTCCCATCAGAGCCCCAGGGGGTGGGCCGATGCACGAGCATGGAGGGAGCAGAAGAGGCAAACGCTAAATTGATATAATGGTGGTCATCAGATGATTCAATTGTTTAGAGTCATCAGTTAACTTTTCAGCTGGTTGATTTGCGGTTGAAGCTAACTTTTAGGTTAACTGTGCATCAACGCGGCGGCCTCCATGAGGGTGGCCCACTCCCACGTACATATTAAAAGGGTCATTCTAACCTTATGAAAACACACCAATTCTTTGTCGCAGGTAAATGATACACTAATGAACATATTGTTAATAATACAATATGTCATTTCTGCAAATGAACACCCTTAAATCCTACACACTGTAGCTTTAAGGTCTTTCCAACACTTTCACATGTTGCATGTAATAATCATAGTTTGACTTGGTGTCAAAGTTTGCAAATGGTGTTCTGTGAGAACATTTAAGGCAGTACAGGGATGTTCACATTCTGTAGCGCGACGCTGCACAGTGCTGAATGCGCTCTCGGCCATAGCGGCATCACTGAGGGACTGTGCCAGTGTTACTGATTGCACACGGACCAACCAGTCACGTTACTGACAGACTGCAGGTGGAATGATTTGTTTGCCAAGTTACGAATCAGATGAGGAAAACGCTGGCAGTGGCGTGCATTCCTGAAAGCAAAGGCACAGTTTGGCAGGAGCATTGCACTCGTTCCATTGGTTTTGCTGCAGGTTTTGACAGTTTCTATGATTTGAATGAAAAAGTTTTCTTCAAACATCAAGCAAAACACAAGCTCCTGAAGAAATATCAGGAGAACGATTCGTTCACAAATGCCGTCTTATTCCTCCTCTTCGGATTTACTTGAATGGAATCGTGGAGAAAGTTTGCTTCCACCAAATTGGCGGGCGGCACTCACTGCCTGTCCAAAGTGGCTCCTCTAGGGCTATTTAGCCCAGCCTGTGGTGGCTTCTCCATTGATGTAAGCAAAGCCCGGGAAATGCTGTGAATGCTCGTACTCAGAGTTCCTGCGTGGGTCCAGAGGAGAGTACATGTCGCCAGAGGTGGAATAGCGGGAAGAGTGCATAGGTGGGCTGGTGTAACAGCTGTTTGCTGGCGACACATCTGGCCATCGGGGGGCGACAGGTGAAGGGTGCAACCGAGGGGTACTGCCCATCAAACAAGGCTCCATCCGAGACATCTGGCTGTTGATTTGGTACTGTAGAAGAGAGAACAAGAAAAAAAAGGTTTAATGATAATACATGTAAGGAGCAGAAAATATATTCTTTGCAAAAATCATTAGTGTCAAAGAAAGAACAGTTTGTAGCAACAACAGCTTTTGCAGATTAAACCAGGTAGAAAGGCACTAATTACAGGGCTTTTCTAAAATGAAGTTAATATGCTAAATAACTAAGCACATTCATGGCAATGCTTAGGACACACGATGACTAAATCCAGACAAGTCCATAAGTATTTGGACAGAGAAGCTTTTTAAAATTTCTCTCACACACACACACACACACACACACACACACACACACACACACACACACACACACACACACACACACACACACACACACACACACACATCAAGGTGGTGCCATGCAAGGTGCCCACTACACACCGGGAGCAACTCTGGGATTAAGGCCCTTGCCCTGTCCAAGACGCATATCTAGTACTACTCGGTTCGACTCTGCTCAGTTTTTTTGCTTTTCCATTAGGGATAGTACCTGTACCTGGTGCTTTTTTTGGTATCTGCTCAGGAGAGGTTCCAAGCAAGCCGAGCAAACACTAAAATGTGGCATCAACAGGCAGCCGGCCACTGATTGGTCAGAGAGTGTCGTCACTGGAGGAGTCGCGAGCACGCCGTCTGACAAGAATCAAAGCCGCCGTTTTTAAATTGTCACAACAGCGTTACAGTAACCATGCTTTTCTTTCGTTTCATGCAAATTTTTTTTACTCACACAAAACCACACTATGGTCCGTGGATGAGCTGCGGACATTTCTGTGTTTTGTGGCAAAGGAGCGAATACTCTGACTCTTTAATAATTCCTCTTTAAAGTGCCTTTTACTGTGGGGCAGCTCATGATCCTCTGGCATGGACTGGACTGTTAATATCTCCCGGTTCGTGAAGTTATGTCCATGTAAAAGAAAAAAAATAATAATATAATCCTCCGCTGTTGTGGGACTTGACTTCTCTAAGTTATTGGTTGGCCAGCTGAAGCTACAGCTGTATAAAATCATTGTATTCATTTGTCTGAGCCTGAGAGCATTATGGGTGGTGCTGATTATTGTTATTATCATTATTTTATTTTTATTATTACACCCCCCCCTTTACACAGACTGTAAGCTTGCCAGGTGGTAACAACAGCAGCACTTAGAGAAGAACAATACTTATAATCAGTCAAATCTCACAACAACGGAGGATTATCATTTTATTTTTCTTCTCTTACATGGATGTAACTTCACTTCGTGAACCGGGAGATATTAACGGTCCAGTCACTCCAGACGATCGTGCGCTGCCCCACGGAAAACAGCACATTAACAAGGAACTAATAATAACTGCACACTGTGAAACGGCAGACGCGGGTCCTGGTCTTTAATCAGCAGACAGGTGAGTTACGATTGACATCTTTAAATGGCTTTGACAGAGGTTGATGAATAAATTTTGGACTTGCTGCTTCAATTAAAAAAAATTAAAATAAAATAATAATCAGTCCCAGCCATTATATTGTCAGGCTCAGGCACACACTGGCATGACAAATGGAGGATTAGATTCAGCAGGGTTTTATCACTTCATTACCAGATCACGCCCGAAAATAACTTCTACAACATGTTCTAATAGGTGGACAATGCGGGGTGTCCCCACCGCGCCAAATCCAAAACGGAGGTATCCATGAAACTGTCTAATGAGAAAGATCTCCCAGTTTTGGCCACTCATGGGTATCACCGGACATTCCAGCAACGCAGAGAAAAGCTTATTAAGTGATTACAGGACCACAACCGCTGGAGTGGGTCGGACCAGAAGGGCTGGAAATGGTTCGACCACAGGAACACCATTCACGGACACTGACCGGTGAGCAACGGGAGGCAGGATGACCGCTACTCAGCCATGGCTTTGTTGGAGGCGATGACAGAGGATGGAAAGTGTTTTATAGTCCATAGTCTGCTTGAAAGTACCATTTAACGTTACTTATCCCATTGGTGGGGAGCATACTTTAACAAACAAGGATATTTTGAGTGTAAACTTGTGTTAAAGTAACATCGTTGTCTTATGTGTGCAGGCAAAGTGAGCTAGCTGATTGCTAACCAGCGAGCTAGCTAACGCCATGCTCCGCTTGAAAGTATTAACTTCTGACACACAAAAAAACACACCTCAAGTCAGCATTTCAAACAATGAATACGTACATCCGACTAATTTAGTGTCATTACTGTGATTAGTATTTTTTTGGTTTTTACATGTTGCCATTTCATGTTATGCTTGTAATAAAATCGTGTGTTTTTGTTGAAGAATCCACTTCCACAAGCGTGGAGGATTCAGCCACCAGCTTCAACATCTGCATCAACGTCCACCACCACACAGCAATGTGTTATTACTGGTAAGAATACATGTCTCGCATCATGTAGCTTTATAAAAAAAAACAAAAAAACAAATATTGTGATAAATCCCACAAAGGTCCAGCAATTTGCTGGACTTAAACTTAAATCTGTGTATGATCATTCCCCAAAGTTTCAGTTATCTTGGTCATTTTGCATATAAGTCATGTTCTTTCAAAATTATGCTCCAAATGGTTATGATTCATTGGCAAAATACCAGGCAGAATGTTTTTTCCTTGGTTGACCAAGACATGTTGGGGAGGACGACTGTTCAGTCGTCCTCCCCAACAAACCTTCATGCAATTTGGTGCTATATAAATGAAATAAGTTTAACTGTATTGATAAGAAAATAAATAATTTCTCTGAAACTTGGCCCTGCAACAGACTGGCATCTTGCCCACGGTGTACCCCTCCTCTAGCCCTATGACTGCTGGGATAGGCTCCAGCCCCCCTGTGACCCTTAATTGGTGTAAGCTGGTGTCGCAAAACGAACGGTCCCCCCTAGAAAATGGATGGATTTCTCTCAAACTTGTCCATGTTCAGCAATCAGTGTTTCAGCATGATCATAAGTGTTGCCAGATACAGATGATGTTTTCCAGCTCAAACGCTTTTCAGATATAATATAAACAAATACTTTAATTGCCACAGTTGCTTTGTGTATCATAAAAGCTAGCAAAGCATCAAAAAATTCTATAGCAACAAATCAAATTAATTTGACTTGATACAGCTCCACAGCCCCCACTTTGGGAAACACTGTTTCTGCACATCACCTGTCAGCCATGTAGCACTGAATTTGACCCAACTCTTCTGTTGGCAAAATCAGTTTGGGTGTAATCACTTCACCACTGTGGTTAAAACAGAAATTTAAGAAACTGATGACGAGTTGGCATTTCTGGTCATCAGCTGATTAAGGGTGTGACTAATTTTTGGTGGTTATTTTTGTCGCCAGCAGTAAAAGACCACAAAATTAAATAGCACAGACCAAATCTGCCCGATGATAAAAAAAGGACAAATGCAGATCCAACAAGTTTTCTATTCGTCTGAGACACTCAGCCAGACAAAGCAGAAGCTTTGTGCCAGATTTAAGTTCAGACTGGGAAATAAGTGGAAGTGGAATCAGGATCTTTTTCACACTAAATATAAACACACAACAGTTGATTCCTTCATGAGGGATCACGGCACGGAAAAAGACAGTCAGTGCAGGGTCAGAGAGCAGAACAGGCGACTCAGCTGCCTCTTGTTCACAAGCAGAAAAGAGGCCATTGAATAATATTTTAATAAACGCTCCCTTTCCCCACGCTGTAGTGACTGGCTCAGACAGATGAAGAGACTATTGAGAGCTGGAGGGCAGAGAAAGAGAGCAGGGCCCCTCTTGGCCGCGGTCGAGCCACTTTTCACTTGCCGCTTCCGCTGTGTGGAGAGGGAGATTCGGGGAATTGGAAACACTGTGGTGCTGAGGCCGAGCTGATCTCCTCCCCCAAGAAGCAGGGTAGGCCAGAGAGCCCTTGACAGGAAATTACCATCACAAGAGTAAACTTGCACCGCTTGCTTCAACATCAGCATCTCCTCAACTGATGATGTCACTCTTCTTTCTTCAAACTTTTTGTGTGCGTGTGTGTGAATTTCAATTTTTTTTTGGCTACAGCATCTAGATTTGACTTGTACACAGCATGACTTCTGCTTGTTGAGAGGAAAAAAAAAAATCTAAAGGGAGAGGTTTCCATTTCTACACTTGCATACAGTGATGGTACATGCAAGACTAATGATTTGGGCCATGCGTGACTGTCCATGTGAGGAGCAAAAAAAACAAAAAAAAACAACTAAGTTTGAATCTGATTTGACTGAATGTGGTGGATTCATTAAGGGTCATCCAGAGACAAAGTGGCTTGATTTTGAGAAAAATCACTTAAAAGTCAAGGACACAGGTGGAAGTCAAAGTGTTGGCTCAACTGCTATGTATATGGCCATCTCAAGGAAGTGGTTAAAGATACACTGATCTTCCAAATCAGAACTTTCCAGTTCAAGACCATCCATGCCCCATTCTCAATGTACATTTGAAACTGCATCAGGAAAGGCATCAGACATAAAACGTGCCAATTCAACACGCAGATCCATATCACATGTCCTATGGCAACTCTCAGCAAGAAGGGAGAATCCAAAAGAAACTACTTATTTACTATGAAGTCAAATATCAGTTTGCAACTGGTCACTTGACTTCTGACTTTAGGTGACCTTGAAGGGTCAAAACTCAATTGTTTTAACTCAAAGGGTCCAATATGAATATTATATTGGAAGCTGACACTTCTTCCTCATCAACAAGTACAAACAATTGTCCACCTGGAGGAAAGTGAATTATCCACCTGTTAGTTTGGAACAACACGTGTAAAGACCAGTTGGTTTGGATCTTAACTGGTGTAGTAATTCATTGCCCAAACTTTTCTTTATAAAATTCTGCCTGTCATTGGTTTGCAGACTCCAACTGTTAGTGCAAATGTGTATGTATAGCTGACTGCTGTCTCATTTACCCATGAGATTCTACACCATGGTCAGGAATGGTGCAGTTTTTTTAAATCTAATTTTTCTTCAACTTGTTTGGCTGGTCTTACAGCTTTTATTTTAAAGTGATTTATGTAAAAAATAAATAAATAAAAATACCGCATTATCAATTACGGCCACAAGATGGCACTGTCTACATGGGTGATGTCTGAAAGCCATTCTGTAATTCGTGAATAAGGCATTAAAAATGTACTCCCAGATCCACACTCCGGAGGAGGTGGTGGTGGTAGGTCATCATTGTAAATGAGAAAGTGTTCTCAATTGACTTACCTGGTAAAACATTGAATAAATAAAATAAAAAATAAATAAATAGTGCACGAGTAAGCTGGAGCCAACAGCCATAAAACAAGAAGAATGTGTGAATGAGGACGACGGGTTAGGTCTTAGGAGTGAAATTAATAAATCATGCTCTCAAACAGACTATGAGGGAATAACCTTCACACTACTCAACATTCCACTAGTTTTCATTTTGTGGAACAGCCAGAACAGCCACGAGGAGGATGGCTAGGCTAAGGTGAGGCTAAATATAATGTTTTAAAATGTATAATCAGTTTTCAAAAATTAATTACATTTAGTAAATGGTAAATGGACTGCATTTATATAGCGCTTTTCCATCTGCATCAGACGCTCAAAGCACTTTACAATTATGCCTCACATTCACCCCGATGTCAGGGTGCTGCCATACAAGGCACTCACTACACACCGGGAGCAATAAGGGATTAAAGACCTTGCCCAAGGGCCCTTAGTGATTTTCCAGTCAGGCGGGGTTTTGAACCGAGGATCTTCTGGTCTCAAGCCCAACACCTTAACCACTAGACCATCACCTCCCCCCTTTAGTGAGATAAATGTGCACACATTTAGCTCATTCTTGCTATTTTTGTCTGTTTAGTGGTGAAAAGAAGCAGTTTACTATCAAGTTATTTTTAATGCAGGGTTTGCTATACCTGTTAGCAAAGAAGTGGATGTTTTCCCTCCTACTACCAAACATTAAAATGCCAAATAAAGGATGTAATTTTCAAAAACAGTTCACAGAAGTAGAGTTTTAGATCATTTTGGATGCCATTTTGAATTTAAAACCTGTCAATGCAATTGTCTATGCATAAAAAAAAGCATTATGGTGGCCATTGTAGACATTATTTTTGAATATCTGGCTTGAGCAAAATAAATTTTCTTTTTGGTTGGGGGGTAATAAAGCAGGTGGTCCTAATTCCTCAACTACAAGGCCAAAAATAATGATGATAAAAACAATCTGGTAACTGAACACTGTTTACAATTACTGCATGCATATAGCCCTCTTTGTTATAACACTACAACATCATTAATATCATCCAATTCACATACAGCACCAATTCAGAACATAAGCCGCACCCAGGCACTACATATAACCTTACCCACCCCCTGAACAAGGACATTGAACTGTCACACATCCAAAGACAGAAATGCTGCAGCTAATCAAGCATACTGAGAGTCCAGTAGTTGCAATGAGTAATGGCTCAGACATCCAAATGGTGAAGAGCAGTCTCAGTGAAGTGAATACAGTTGGCAAGCTGGTGCTCAATGCCAGATCAGTCACTGAAGGAACATTCTCCAGAATTCACCCATATGATACTTCCAGAAATGCACATACTACTTTTCACTGCAGCAAATCTAGATTATTATCATTCTCCACAAATGTTGTTGACTGACAGTGTTCAAGTGCTAATAAATGCCATATTCAATTCTATTATTTCCTTTATAAAGCCCAAAACCACAAGGTGTCCAAAGACTTTCACAAGAGAGGAAAACAAAGTGGCATGGATATTTGGTTTCAGTGGCATCTCTTAGAGACATTATATCTATATTCTGTTCCAAAATGAAATCACTTAACATGATTTAGTAGATTGTGATCTGATGATGATAAAAGGTAATTAAAAGTTTCACTCCTGTGACACTTCAGATGACTGCTGCCTTTGTGGGAAGCAGCTTTAACTTTGACACAGATTAAATTCCTGCTGCTGTTGGGGTGACCTCTACTGGTCTGTGCTGAACAGTTCTCAGGTGCTCTGTCCAAAATTAAAACAGATGTGTTAAAAACAAAAGGTGCAGCAAGGGAGTTATTACATGCCCAAAAAAGTCAGAGGGACAGTGGCTGCCTGTGACGTGTTCAGCAATGTGCGATTATTGAAGCTTCTCATGCAGGACCTCAGTGCACCTCCATGTTTAAGGCAAATTGATTTATGAAGGTGAAGATGGCCTCTGGCATATAAATGAGTTTGACTTGAGAAGGCATTAATAGTGTCAACCAAAGGTATTCCTTCTGAGTTAGCAGTAGCTCTTTAACACGGATATGAAGCACACTTTCTGTGAATGTAACCCTGTTCATAAGAAGGCTAAAGTCATGTCATTCAAGCCAGCGGGGTTAATAATGGTGAGTAAATAAAATGTTGTGCAACATGAAACTCAGCTTTTAGTCAGTGGAGCAGTTTGACAAACAGGTCTTTGGTCATCACATTGGCACAATACAGAAATGCCCTGGAACATGATTGCAATCATCTGGAGCTCACATCAGCCCCCCCATGTCAGACATCCACTCCCACCTCCAGAGGCCTTTTCCAGTTGCTAGACTCCTCAATGCTGAGGCTGCTGCACGCTGCATAATGCTGAGGAAAGCCTAAGCACCCAAGCATTCCCCAGAGACCTGGTACCACAGACAAACAGTTATCACCTTAGGTACAACAGGACAGCTGCATTATACTGTAAACCTGCCACACCAGTTATGCCTCAGTAAGACTGTTCCTATATCTGTACACACAACTCTTTAATTCAAATAAAAGCTTTTCTTTTTTAAATTACTATCACAGAGCTTCCTGTCTTAAAGTATGGTTGGAAGACTTTGATGCTAATCTGTGACCTAAGGCGACAGCTGGATGTCTTTGGTGCCAGGTCTCTTCAGAGGATCCTTGGGTACTGCTGGAATGACTGTGTCAAACAAGCAGTTAATTCAAGAGACTCAGATGAGGAGCATCCCATGCATGTCAGGGAGCATCAGAGATGATATTCTGTCACATGGCAGAAAAAGACCAAAGAGATGCCTACATTTCACCTGGCTGCAGCAAATGGATAGTTATGTTGTAGAGGTGGGGGTGGACCAGATATCAGCCTGGGTGGTTGCCATCTGGGACCCAAAGCAGGTCTTGTGGTGCAGTGAATGTGGCAACACCAGAGCATCACAGTGCATTTGAGTTGAAAGGAAATACAGTAATGACTATGATGTCACAATGCAGACTGATACCGCTAATTTGAGGACAAGTTAAATCAAGTTAACCATGTAGTGTGGGTCAAATACAGCACCGTCCAGGTTGGAATTTTTATGTGAACAAATGGAATTGGACAACTGGCTACTGTGATGTTTCACAACCAGGTGTGTGACTAAGTTATCACATGAAACTTACTGAAACACATGCATTTGCAAAGTTAAATTTAACAAATCTTATTTCCTGCTTTTACTTATAAGATATGCAGTAGGTGACTGTTGTACCTTAGCGAATGCAGGAGTTTTGCAGGGTTTTTGTCTGTTTTTTAAGACACATTTCAGTAGCTGTGATCATCTGCAACTGAAGGATGTGCAAGAAGAACATATTTTGCTGCTTAAATTATAAAAGATAAAACTACACAGAATTTCTCAAAGATACAACTGAAATTAGATGAAAATCCATTTGCTGCCTAGCTGTCGGTGACTGACCTGTGCAGATGAGCGGTGGTAGGAGGAGTAGTGGAGAGGTGCCGGGATAGTCGTCTCATGAGCCAGACTTGGATATTGGCTCTGGATAGAATGAGGATGCTGGTTGGCGTAGCTGCCATAGTTGTAGCTACCAGTATACCTAGAATGTAGTCAGGAGGTAAAAAATAACTCAGAATTCACATTAAGCTGAGTATATTGTCTTTAAGATGTGACTTACCCATGCTCCTCTCGGTGGGTGTAGACCGGCATCCGATAGGCAGAGGATGGAGGAGGGACCGGAGCGCTGCTTCGCATACAGGACAGCTGCTGTCCAGCGTCTGGAGCGGCACCGCCCGCTGTTGTCACTGTGTATGTAAGGGACCAGGTATATGACTGAACAGCGCCTGGTAGACACAAACAAATGTAATAGCGCAGGGAAAGCTATGTGCCCGGAAACCTGTCACACTCACAAGTGCACTGGTTGTGTCCGATAGTGACGCCCGTCTCACCTGTGGTGGCGGTGACGCCACTGTACTCCGGCGACACAGCTGCTGTGGGGGAACTGACTGAAGACACGCCCACTGACTGGACTGACCGTGCGGGGGAGAACGATCCTGGAGATGGCGATGTGGGTGTGGGTTCTGTCAATGTAAATTCCTCGTCTCTGTCTGCTGCGGGTATCAAAGAGGGAGCAGAATGTCAGGCATAGCTGCACCAGACTGTCCATTACACTTCCATCTGCATGTCAAAGCACATTCCCCATATCAGACCTGCACAGAAACACTATTGTTGAAATCTCCAAGTATTTACTGCATGTTGCTCTTTTCCTTACAGGACAGCACCAGGTACCGGAAACTGATATGGAAATGGCAAAATACTAATATTAAATTAAAAAGTCAATATGCAGTCTTGAGAGTGTCCCACTGCCCCATTGATTCAGCAAGCAGCTCAATTTGAAGTGCGCAACTTGGATTCCCAAAACAACAGTCTGCAGATCGGTGCCAGGTCAATATCAAAACCCAGCAGGAAGGCGTGAGTGTGTAAGTAATGCACTTCCTTGGCTAATAGCATCTATTTTTCATTACAAATAAATACTAAGAAAAGAATATTAAGATTCAAGATTCATTTATTAATGACCACACAACAAATTGGTGGAATTATGCATGTTTGGCACGATGCAGGCAGCCCAACAAAAATCAGCACAAAATCAGAAGGCTTGTGACCAGAGGATACCTGGTTCAATGCACAGATCAAACAGAAACAAGGTGCCTTTGAGCAAAGGCCTTTGTCTTTACATTGGTCCCAGAGTGCAGGTGGGCACCTTGCATTGCAGCACCGTGACAATATGAGATGTAAGTGCATCAAATGGAAAAGTGCTATAAAAATACAATCAATTTACATTTGCCAGTAAGCCAATTTCAGATTGACTAGGGATGGTGGCGGCAAAACTCGAGTGTCACTCAGAAGGCATACTTCTGCCAAAAATCAACTGTCCCCAAAGGGTGAAGAGCATTAACCCCACGTGTACAACCACACATGAGGTCTTAAAATGTTCATTACATCATTAGATAGACAAAAATGTTCTATTTAGCAACACTGATGTAAATGTGGGGGTGGGGTGGGTCCTGGATCTGCAAAAATATGAACAGAATTTTCTGCAGCACATGCACCACCACTCCAAGCTTAACCAGGATGGGTCAACATGTGATTGGGGGGGTAACATGTGCTTCATGCATATTCATATTTCAGAATAAAATGGCATATAAGTTGATCACACTGATCTCTCACCTGACTTACAGGTGCTATAAATATTTTAATACCTCCATTTGTCATCATCTTTGTATTAATCTCTTTTTTTATCCAGAAGGACACAGAGTCTTTGCAGGGGCTGCACTCTGAGGCAGGTCCTGATCTTCAGGAAACAGATCCATCTATCCTGTCTTTGGTCTCAGTACATAGTTTACCCTGGTACACTGTCAAACCCAATGACACTGCTCCCAATCTTAAACCTGCAGCAAAGTGTCACACAGAGCAACACAACTATCATCACTAGTTTCCACCTGACACAGATGTCAGATTTACACCCTGCAGCTGCGTCCAATAGTTCACAATTCCCTTTGTGTTTGTGTTGGTGTGTCGTTTTAAATATGAGATGTGGTCAAGTGCAAAGTTGGTGCACTGATATTAATACAATAACATGCTTTTGGAGGGCGGTATGCCTTTTCAGAGGGCCGACGTCCATACCCAGTCGCCCAAAATGACTGATATTCGCCCGAGTTAGACGAGGGCGAATATCGGTCGCCCTCCTCTCCCTACCTGTCCGCAGGTAGGGACAGGTAGCGTAAATGTAAATCTATGCTACCGCCCCAACAACGCCTCAGTGATAATAATGTCCATTACCAGAAAGCATTTGTGCCTCAGATGACCAAAAACCTGATCTGAAGTCCAGCACTGTGTCTTCATTTACATAAGGAGCACAACACTCAGATACTCCTTACATAAGTAGGTTTGCTCACTTGCATGCACACAAACTTGTAAAATGACATCCAAAAATAAGTCACATCAGGCATATGCATAATGATGTGGAAGGACTGAGTGGCAGCATGTGTGTGCAGGTGCCTGTTTGACATGATGCTTGCAGGGAGTTTCAGGCTAAATAGCATGGTGTGAGTGGGTCTGGTACTGCTCCGGTATGTGAAAATATCCTGCTCCATGCTTAGTCCCAATCACATACCCTGCTGGAGACTATGACATGAATATAATAACAAATATGAATAAGAAGGAAAATGGGGACTGCCACCCGGACACACATTGAATCGCCACATACATATATGTGTGTGTGTGTGTGTGTGTGTGTGTGTGTGTGTACAGAAAATGTGGACAGTCAGCGAAATAAGATTTTGATCACAATATGCAATTAATCCATTTTGAATAGCCTGCCTGAAGCATAACTGTATTAACTTACCAGAAATACTTCAGCATCTTTTACCGCAGCACCGCGCACCTGTTGCACTTTGGTTTAAAGGGCAGGACACTGACATGCCCACGCCTGATGAACATAGTAAATAAAACTTCCTTGTATCCAGCACCCAGCTTTTCACTGGTATTTCCCTCCACTTAAACAGGAATGTGTTGTCAGAGGTGTTTGCCTGCTTGGATGGCTGCCATTCAGGACCCAAGTCTGTTCCATAGTGTGGTAGATGCGGCACCATTACATGCTCCCAGATGAGAGACTTGACCTGTCAGACATGTCCCAAATGGATCTGCACCCTCTGTTCAACTAATTTTGTTGTCCGCCCTCAGTACAGTGCTTACTCTGTGATTTTGTGACTAAAATAAAAACAAAGTGCTCTCCAGATGGAGATCACAACATAAGATTCAGCTGCAGTGTTGTTACTGGTTAGTAATAGGACCTATGTGCACTGGTCTCACCTGTGCTGCCCTCCCCCTTCATGGCTCTCATCAGGTCATTGGCCCGCTCCTGGCAGTGCAGAGACTCCAGCAGGTAAAGCACATAATCGTCAAACATGAGATGAATTAGATGGAAGGAACCTGCACACAGACAAAGGACGAGTTTTGCACGACAGAAAGTGGAGCAGAGCTATGGTAAAAGATTACATCGTTAAAGAAGCAGCTCTAGCAGGGTAACAGTGAAGCTCTTGCTTGTGTGGGGAACAAAATCACAATCTATGATTTTGGCTACGTGTTAAATAATTTTGACCAACAAGATTGAAGCATTTCTGAAAGCATCTGAGCGCTGATGTCATATCCTCCAAAATAACAGGAGGCCAGCTGCTTTTAAACGGAAGGAAGCGCGGTTGTTTCCACTGCCAAAAATATGTCGACTGACCCCCCCTGAGCTGAACAGAAGATGAGAGTGCGGAACGGGAAGGAATGTCACAATTGTGTCATTGTGCTTTTCAGGGCTGCTGCTATACGCATAATAAACACTTGTGGCTATTCAGAGAGTGGGGTGTATTGCGGACGAGTCATAAAATGGAAAAGATGGGCAAACACATTGGGACAGGGGAGGGGTGGCTTTTGTTAATTAGCTGTTTGTGCACAGAGACCTGCTTTACCAAAACACAGCGAGCAGCTGTGTCGTCAGTATTCACAGGCATTAGCAAAGGGCAGAAGTCCGTGAAGTACGCATTTTATTCTCTTTGATTTATGCTAGAACTTTGGTATTACACTGTGAGGTATTAAAGCAATGGTTCAGTCATTGTACAGTACCGAACGATATTGTGTATGTACATAATTTGTTACATGAATAAATCATGGCTGCGGCACAGCAGAGAAACAGCAACTCACCAAAGCTGGGTGCGCTGTGCAAGGTCATATCCCGGATGACTCTGGTACCAAAACAAGACCACATCAGCAGGAACTGTTGGGCCACCTTCTTCAGGCACCCGGGCCTCTTCCCTGCCACCTAAAGAGGACATTTCCATGAGAAAGGAGGGGGAAGGGTTGTGATGCCGGGGTAGAATTAACCCCGAGGACGGTATTGGGCTTAACCCTCAGGAACGAAAAACATGTCAACAAGTCAACTATTTAATTTGCCCCTGCAGACACGCCTTCCTATTGAACTATTGTCTGTGGAGTCCAAGACGTTGCCCGGACAACCAAATTTTACAAGCCTATATCTGGCTCAAGATGGAAGCTAATGGGAAGCTTGAAGACATCATCAACTAGGAAGAACTACACTGCATGTGTCATGGTATTAGAAATACAACAAAACAAGTTGAAAAATTATCAGAAAAACTCTAAGAAATCAGTGAAAGAAGTGCTTAGTGCCTGACCTTGATGACACAGCGGTCCACCATCGAGTCCAGCCACTCAATATAAGCTTCGATTGGAGACTGTTCCTCTAACAGACGGTCAAACTCCTGATATACTGCGACAGAAAGGAGAAAGTCAGGTTACATCTATTTCGAGGTCGGGCAAACTTCATCGTTATATAACAGCTTCTACGTGTCTGTGACCTCTGACCCCATCAGGTCCAATTCTGAGGAGCAACACTGGACTGAATTGGAGATGCTCCGTGGGGAGTTTCAGAACAGAGTGAACTTGTTTAACCTTTTGGTCTGTCATTAATGCTCGACTTTCCTGGTCGTGGGAATGATTATCTGCCTGCAGCTGGTTTAAGTACAGCTGAAGTGTAATTCTGCCTTTTGTTTTGAAATACAGGCCTTTAGACAAGTGAGGGTGTTTGAGTGGAATCATATTAAATAGACAATATAGGCTTGCGATCACGCACGGACCATTTCAACCTACAGTGGATAATAAGCTGCCTGTGCTCCTCTTGTGAGTCCTCCATAGTGTAAAGTGTCTGCTTGGTGATGCTGTTCAGGTCCACGTTCCTCCAGTCCTCCAGCATCTGAAAGGTGATGTCAGCGCTGTTTATCACTGTGCGAGACGCCTGGGGACAGATAAATCAGCAGCAGCGATATTACTCACACAGACGTATCCCTTATCAGCCATGTTTGATCATATGGATTTTATTAATAAATAAATTCACAGTATGACAGGCACCTGACATAGATGGTTTAATGAGGTTTGCCGCTTTAGAATCTGAGAAAATCTCCTGGACACTGCAAATCAAAAGTAAAAGATATCACAAGTGTTATTTAAATAAAAACAATTTTTTACACCCATATTTTTAAAATACAAAACATCATGAAGGTCATTTTTTTCCTGCTCTCTCTTCTTATCAAAAAAAGGTAACCACTTACGTTCAAATTTGATATTCCTCAGGTTTTCAGGAAGGTCGTGAAGTGCTATTTTGAGCCACTCATCAAGCTGTTTGGCAAATTTTCGAATAACCTGAGTCAAACTGACAATATAAGAAAACAATTATATATACACACACACACACACACACACACCTCTTACTTTCAATATATTTTCCTAACTCATCACAAAGTTCACAGTTTGGCTTTTTACAGTTTGACCTGGTTATAGCTGTAATGCTGACGTCACATCCTGGGCCAAACATACCGACACTCCTGATTTTCAACAGTAAAATTCCCAATATCTCCAGAAATATACGCTAATTAACCCATTTTTACATAAACAGAATATTTAATAAAAATGCAACAGTTGCTTAGGTACTTGTGAAACAACACAAACACAAATTACACCCCAGACACAATTATTGGCAGCCTTCACTAATGTTTGGTGGGACAACCTTTCACAACAATGATAGGCTCCAAATGTTTTTGTAGACATCCAGACACCTATTAAGTAAGACGTTCTATGCAGGCTAAAGCAGATGAGAGTCTATGACTCCCCTGGAAGGGACGCTAGTCAGTCACAGGTTACTTCCCCAGCCAAGGATGGTACCCATTCACAGGTGGGTGGACAGAGACAATGCAGATTAAAGGGCCTTAAGTGTCTTGTCCAAGGACACAGACAGGTAACATGAGCAGGATTAAAATCCTCAACAATTCTTTGCTGTTGGACGTGTGTTTTGGTTCATGTCCTGCTGAAAGACAAGACCTTTACCTCAAACCCACTGTTCTGGCTCCAGGTAACATATGTTATAAAATGCACAAGTAACTTTCTGTTCTCTGGTGAAAGCAAACTGACGCTCCATTTTAAAAAAAAGCTAAGAAACAATGCAAATAATGTATTTACAGAGTATCATGGCTGTCAGTTAAGTATGATCCCCTAAAATAATCTCCACTACCATTTTCATTTTAATATTAATTGTGGAGTTGGCGCACACAGAGCACAATTTATCCCACTGAGCCCAAAAAAGAACTGAAAAGGGAAATATGCCGCACAGAAAGTGTGCACATGCCCGTGCATTGCAATGAGGTGCACACAAATGTTTTATCTGTTACTTTGCTGGCATAACAATAGTCCAAAAACTTACATAGCACACACACAGAGAAGCAGGGGGGCTGGGGGAACCTGTGATATCATCACTTGGATTCATAATTTTCATCAGCCAACCATGAGATGACAACAGAGATCAACATTTGAAGAAGGTAACATATAGTTTGAGTAAAGACTGTAATTTACTTTTACTTGAGTAGGCTTCTCAGATAGTCAAGCTTGTTATGTAATTTTGCTACATTTTTGTGCAGGTCCATTTACCTGGAATCCAGCATGGTGGCCATCTTGGTTTCGCAAATATTTCAGCTTGTAGATGATCTAGAATCTTCATTCCAGTGGCTAAATGCACATTTTCAGGGACAAGGAATCCAATGGTGCCAATTACAAAAATGTAAATGTGGGTGTTTTCGGGTGCCTGTCTATCTTGGATTTGTATATGTGACAATACCCATATACACTACATTTTATAAATGTGGGATTGTGAGTTTGTTGTTATTCACTAACCTGGGACATTTTATTCAATATTCTGATTAGAAAAAAAAGGTTCTGTCATTTTTATATCTTCAGATATTGTAAATAGTACACTTAAATTATTTTGACCAAGACTGCAAAGTGTCATGTATGTTGCAGAGCTTATTTCACATTTAAACTGTTAATGCAAAAGTTCAATTTGCACTGAAGGTGCACAACTGAAGTCAGCTCCTGTTGCCATGGCTGCATTTTAAGCTAACCCACTCTTACCTATCAGGCAGTGCTTGCAGGACGGTGGGCATCAGCACCCCGGAGATGGCCTTGTACAGGATAGAGTCGCAAACGCCGACTATATTGACCACAGTGGTGGAGCCGAGGACAGGGAGCATGTGGGGTGGCATGCCCTGCCAAAAGTGCAGCAGGAAGCTTTGGACCTTCACAAATGTACACAATGACATACAATATAGGAGAAACAAGTTTTTTTTTTTTTTTTTTAACGGTCAATGCCATTAGCTTAAAAAAATACACAAATAAAAGGGTTAACTTATACTTTCTAAAAACATGTCCAAACTTGCCTCATCAAAATTGGCACGAATGACCGTGTCCAGTATCCTCTGACAGTGCGTTCTGTACATCATGATGAAGGTTGACACCTGTGGACAAGAACATAGTATTGATCTAACCAAAGAACAAACAGCAGCTTTTTTCCTTAGCAAGACAAGAATGTAGCAGAAAAACAACAAAATAAATCTCAAACAAAGCCCGTGAACCAATAAATACATGTTACAGGTTTAAGCCAGAGCAAAGTAATATAAAACAAGCTTTAGAGATCACCAAAACACAAACCATTTAAAATCATGGCCCCTCTTTAAAAGCCGGACAGCTAGTGCCTGTCCTTTGTCCACTGCTAGGATCTTATTATCTCCCCCAAAAGATTAAGAGTTAGTGAGGAGCCAGCATATAAATCCTCATGGTCCTTCGCTACACGCAAACCCAGTGAAGGTCCTGGGTCCTGGGGTGGATAAAAGCTCAGAGCCTTTGGGGAGGGGAGGCACAGGGATGGAGAGATGGCAGGGAGAGGTGGGGGGAGGAATGTTAGGAAGGACTTTTATAACTCCTGTTTACCCTCTCTTCTGGCAGGCTGGCAGGCAAATTTAGGTCTTTGACATTTGGAAACTCTGGCAGGAGCGTCCCCAGTTTGGAGCGCGGTGAATACGCCACTGTCTGCTTCGTGACCTCTTTCTTCCCCGTCTCGTTCACCCACGCCGCTCCTTTTTTGGAGTACATCACGTCATAATACTGAGAGGTCTCCTTCACCGCTATGCCATAGTAGTGGTACCTACGGTCAACAGAGGGTTTAGAGGAGCAGAAGGTAGTTTTATGACACCCAGTCCAACTATTAGTACTACAGAGTACACAGAGAGTGATGAATAAATAAATAAATAAACCTTCATGAATATTATGGGACTGTTGGGATAGGCTCCAGCCCCGTGTGACCCTTGCTCGGAGTAAGTGGGCATAGAAAATGAATAAATGAAGGAATGGATGAATATTGTGCCTATTAGAAGGTGGAGGAGGTACACATGCCACATAACTTGGTTGTGAGATTTATTTAAAACCAAAGAGTCGTGTGTAGTCCCTTTGCATGCAGCTACTCACTTAGATTGGCCTCTTGTCCCTAATCTTCTGGTAGTTAGTGCTGGAAACTGCTGCCTGATGATCTGTCATTGCAAAAAAAGAAAAACAAAAAAAGTTGCAATTGTAGTCTAAACCACAAACACACAGAAAATATATTTGAAATGGCCAAAAATTCACATCAGCCTATGACTGTAATGGAAAAAACATAAAAAAGACAATAGATGCTTGTAAAGAAAATATACACTTCTGCATATTTAATGACCTACAGGAAAAATAAAAGCAGGAGAAAATATGTAGGGTTTATAGTCAGGTTCAAAAGTATTTGGACAGCAACAACCGTTTCTGTAATTGTGCCTTTGTACGCCATTGCAACAAAGTTGCAATGAGATAATCAAGATGTGTGTCGAGTGTAGACTTTCAGCTTTAATTCAAGGGGTCCAACAAAAATATTACATAAACCATTTAGGAATTATAGATTTTTTTTTTTTTTTTTAATATACATAATCCACCCATTTTCAGAGCACACAAGCAATTGGACAAACTCAACATTATATATTTTTTTTAAATACGGTACAAAAAAAAAAAAGTTTTAAGCCAGTGTTCTTTCGACAAGTCAGGGGCTGGATAAACAAGTATTTCTAATTCTTGGACTTCTATGTCTCTGTCTTGGACTTCATTTGCATAAATCATTAAGAAACACCAACAGTGTGATACTGTTTGGTAAATGGACTGCATTTATATAGCGCTTTTCCATCTGTATCAGTCACTCAAAGTGCTTTACAATTATGCTTCACATTCACCCCGATGTCAGGGTGCTGCCATACAAGGCACTCACTACACACCGGGCGCAATAGGGGATTAAAGACCTTGCCCATGGGCCCTTAGTGATTTTCCAGTCAGGCGGGGATTTGAACCGAGGATCTTCTGGTCTCAAGCCCAACACCTTAACCACTAGACCATCACCTCCCCCTGATAAAGTTCTCACAAACTGAATGATTGTGCAAGAAGGAAACAAGTGAAGCCACCAAGACATGAAAGAGTTGCAGGCTTCTGTGGCTGTGTGACTGCAGAAGCTCTACATCAGGGGTGGGCAACTTGTTCCAGAAAGGGCCAAGAGGGTGCAGGTTTTCTTTGCAGCCACTGACTCCACCAGGTGATTTCACTGATTAATATCACTTTGAGCAGATGGAATCAGTTAATCAGTGAAATCACCTGGTGGAGTTAGTGGCTGCAAAGAAAACATGCACCCTTTTGGCCCTTTCTGGAACAAGCTGCCCACCCCTGCTCTACATGGTGTAACAGCACAGAGCAGGACTTTCTTTAAAAAAACAAATCAAAACAACAAAAACCCAGATCAAATCTAAGGTCTTCTATGGCAAATGGGTTGATAAAATTTCCCATCATCTTTGGATGAAAATTCTCTCTGCCACTCCATCATGAAGCTGCACAACTGGTAAAGCAACAGACAAAAATCTTGCCGACTTCCCTCACCAGTGCCTTTCTTGCACAGTTAGAGCTTTTGAGAACAACCTGCTCCAGACAGATTTACCATACAGTACCTTAATGACTATTTCTTACGGACAAATGGAAATGAATTATATTTAGTTTCTCTAATTACTGAAGGATTAACATAATATTTATTAAACCCCTTGAATTATAGCTCAAAGTTAACACTACACAAACATCTTTATGTTTCATTTCATCTCCCACTGCAGTGCTGTACACAGAAAAATTGCAAAAATTGTCACCGTCTATATACTTATGGATCGAACTGTATTCGACAGATTTTGCATTCAAGTGAAGAGAACAGACTGTACTGTGCTCTTTGAGAATGTGAATAATTCAGTCTGTTAGGAGAACATTAAACTTTTATGGTGGTGGTGGGGGAGACCTGGAGGGTTTAAAGGAACTGATAAGCGTCCATTTTTTAAAATCCAGGAGAATTGCTTTTTTCCCTTTTATATCAACATGTTAACACTCTGCCCCTCCTCCACTCCACCCATCCTAACTCCTCCGGTCTCTCTCTTCCACTCCCTCCTTCCTTCCTCTTTTTGTCCAAGAGATTGGCTCCTTGGTCTAACTCCTGGTGCAGAAACTTTAGCAAACAGTGTAGCTCTCCATTGTGTGGGATGAAAAAAGAGGCCAAGCTGTGAAGTTTCTGTCAGGCCCCGCTTGATAAATGAGCAGACAGGGAGGCAGTCCGGGCCCTCTCTCGTTTTTTGTCCAGAATCAATGAAGCCTTCCTAAAGGACACCCCACACTGCTCCAGCCACTGATCTAACATTCCGCAACATCTCACCCTTCCAAATTTCCTTTAATTACACATTAATCCAGGCTGCTTCTCTTTTTCAATATCTTCCGACAGAAGCTGCAGAGGGGTGGGGGTGGGCTAGGTTGGGGGTTGCTGCCAGAGTCCGGGGTACAGGGGATGGCTGGGGGTACGAAGGCTGAGGAACCTCTTGGGGTTGTGGGAACGAAGGGAAGTGCATCTCCTTTGGCTCTAGATCGTGTGTTCAGTGCGAGCTTCTCTTCCTCTTAACTTTAAAACACATCTGCTGTATAAATACCAAAATACCAAGACATCAAATTGATGAGTTTCAGATGTTTACAAGGATTTGGAAGTCGATTTGGTTATGATGGACCCCAATGAGAATGCACAAGTGCCAGAAAGTTCAATAATAATGGTAAACGAGAATGGAATCGTACCTTCCCAAAACTGGCTGCGTTGACAGGCTGCGTGTCGTGCTTTTCACTAAAGTCTAGGTAGTGCATGTAGAGTGCACTTCGGGGGATGCATACACCTTCAGCTATCTCATAGTTCTCTTCTAACCTGTAAACGACACACATTCATCAGTACCTTTAAAAATGGTGAGAAAAAAATTGGAAGTGGCAGTTTTTAAAAGATGCTTTGGTCAAAGAAGACACACCATCATAGTCAGTAATAGGAAACCGCAGTCTCGTTTGCACCCCTGTGTGATATCGTGGGATTTGTCCACTTCCGGGGACAGCCAGCACAAACAGCATCACTTCTAATGGAAAAATGGTGTACTCCTTTGTTTTCGACTGCAGTCACCGACGCAGTCGCAAAAAAAGTGCAGTTTTTCGGTTCCCAGTGGAAAAGTGAAGATGAGGCAAATGAGAGAGGTCGTGTCGGTAAGTTTTAGCCGACACACCTTGACAGAGTAGCTGCATTTTCTCGCCTGCACAACCACCTCGACATGTTTGCACTCCGGGTCGTAAACAAACCGCAACACATGTCCACTGTCCACCGCATCTTCACTTCTTTGCCTTTTTACTTTGTTTGCATGCAATTTGCCCAAAAAGTACATGCAAAAGTACCAAAATTACATGAGAAAGCACCACGAGAGCTGTCCCCAAAAGTAGAATTATGCCCTTTCATTTTACCCCTTTTGCATCTACCCTCAAACAAGACTACGCTACCCAATAATAGTTACGAGGGCTATGCTAAATTTCAGTGTGTCTACAGACCCATCATACTGCCACCTGCAGACCACTGATAAATTAATGGGTCTTCAACAACTTAAAATGGGTATTAACACAGGTAGAGCAGAAAGCAACTGAAATTTAAACTGGAGGAGTTCTATGAACGAGCTCACAAAATGATAATACTGGACAAGAATTATATTCCTTAATGTCCAACTTCATATGGTGTTCTGCCACTATGTCATGTTTCACTGATATACAAACGATTTAAGAGGAGTGGCGCTTACAAAAGTCACGGGTGGAGGGATGGATAAGGTGATTTTCACACCCAAAAATTGTTTGCAGGAGGTATAGCAATAACCAAACAGCTGCAGGCACATTAAAGCATCGTGAAGTCCCCAGAAAATAGGGAGCATCAAGCTGCATTTGTCATTAATAAGAAGTAAATGTGACATCACTGCAGATGCACATGTACATAAAATACAACATAATCCAGTTGTCATCATCCTTTAATGTGATGCTGCTGTGTCAGTCAACTCTATGTTAATTCTGTTAATGCTTTAGGCCTAAATCTCAGATATGCACATCATATGTCAGCAGAGTGTGTACTCCTTATACTACACAGTCTGATAATGCAGATTTAAGCACTTCTCTGGCATTAAAACATCAATCAATCAATCAATCAATCAATTTTATTTATATAGCACCAAATCACAACAAACAGTTGCCCCAAGGCGCTTTATATTGTAAGGCAAGGCCATACAATAATTACAGAAAAACCCCAACGGTCAAAACGACACCCTGTGAGCAAGCACTTGGCGACAGTGGGAAGGAAAAACTCCCTTTTAACAGGAAGAAGCCTCCAGCAGAACCAGGCTCAGGGAGGGGCAGTCTTCTGCTGGGACTGGTTGGGGCTGAGGGAGAGAACCAGAAAAAAAGACATGCTGTGGAGGGGAGCAGAGATCAATCACTAATGATTAAATGCAGAGTGGTGCATACAGAGCAAAAAGAGATAGAAACACAAATGCATCATGGGAACCCCCCAGCAGTCTAAGTCTATAGCAGCATAACTAAGGGATGGTTCAGGGTCACCTGATCCAGCCCTAACTATAAGCTTTAGCAAAAAGGAAAGTTTTAAGCCTAATCTTAAAAGTAGAGAGGGTGTCTGTCTCCCTGATCTGAATTGGGAGCTGGTTCCACAGGAGAGGAGCCTGAAAGCTGAAGGCTCTGCCTCCCATTCTACTCTTACAAACCCTAGGAACTACAAGTAAGCCTGCAGTCTGAGAGCGAAGCGCTCTATTGGGGTGATATGGTACTATGAGGTCCCTAAGATAAGATGGGACCTGATTATTCAAAACCTTATAAGTAAGAAGAAGAATTTTAAATTCTATTCTAGAATTAACAGGAAGCCAATGAAGAGAGGCCAATATGGGTGAGATATGCTCTCTCCTTCTAGTCCCCGTTAGTACTCTAGCTGCAGCATTTTGAATTAACTGAAGGCTTTTCAGGGAACTTTTAGGACAACCTGAAAATAATGAATTACAATAGTCCAGCCTAGAGGAAATAAATGCATAAATTAGTTTTTTAGCATCACTCTGAGACAAGACCTTTATAATTTTAGAGATATTGCGTAAATGCAAAAAAGCAGTCCTACATATTTGTTTAATATGCGCTTTGAATGACATATCCTGATCAAAAATGACTCCAAGATTTCTCACAGTATTACTAGAGGTCAGGGTAATGCCATCCAGAGTAAGGATCTGGTTAGACACCATGTTTCTAAGATTTGTGGGGCCAAGTACAATAACTTCAGTTTTATCTGAGTTTAAAAGCAGGAAATTAGAGGTCATTCATGTCTTTATGTCTGTAAGACAATCCTGCAGTTTAGCTAATTGGTGTGTGTCCTCTGGCTTCATGGATAGATAAAGCTGGGTATCATCTGCGTAACAATGAAAATTTAAGCAATGCCGTCTAATAATACTGCCTAAGGGAAGCATGTATAAAGTGAATAAAATTGGTCCTAGCACATAACCTTGTGGAACTCCATAATTAATCTTAGTCTGTGAAGAAGATTCCCCATTTACATGAACAAATTGTAATCTATTAGATAAATATGATTCAAACCACCGCAGCGCAGTGCCTTTAATACCTATGGCATGCTCTAATCTCTAACAAAATTTTATGGTCAACAGGTCAAAACATCTGAATATGCATCACCTTATGGCTTCATAATACATCAGACAAGTCACACACACACACACACACACACACACACACACACACACACACACACACACACACACACACACACACACGTTTGACAGTGAGAAACAGAGTCCATGACACATTACCATTACATCTTCAGTGTACATGTGACATGATGTTGAAGATGACAAAATAGTTTGAAATGACCCAGAATGGACCCTTGTGGTACACCAGTCACATCTGACTTTGTATTAAGCACACAAGCAATCTTTACAGTGCAATTTTACTGAGGTAACAAGGTATTCAAGCTTTAGGACATTGAAAGCTTAATGTAAGCAAGTTCTTTTGGTTTTCCCCTTTTCACTTGGGTTGCCACAGCAGATCAGGAATGGATGTTAAAAAATAAAAACTGATTTTTGCAAAATGGTATTTTCCAAGTGCAAACTATAACTTGAACATGAGTGTTATGACTCAGATCTGACAGTAGTGACTCTGTAAACTATTTATTGCAGAAAGTGTGCTAAATAGTTTTGTAGTGAATGTGGCAGCTAGCAGTAATAGTTCACAACAAGGCAGTAAATTTTCTTCTGGTCAACTAGAGCTGCAATAATTGATGTATGCACTTATTATTAATCAACTATTTTGACAATGAATTGGTTTGAATCTATGTAAAATTTATTTTTGTTAAATACTGAAATTTTGAAATTTCAACTTCAATATTTTCTGTGTTGCTATTTTCTAAAATCCTCTGTGATAAACTGAATATCTGTTAGTTATGGACAGAACAAGACTGAGGACATCATCTTGGGCTTTGGGAAATGCTGATCAGCATTTTTCATCATTTTATGGACTTAATCAGTTCATTCAGAATATAATCAATTATGAAAATAACTTAGTTGAAGCATCCACCAGCAGCCACCACTCTGTTCACTTAAGGGTTTTTAATAAATATCTTGTACAGGGGTTGCACACTGCAGTACCACAGACTTTGTTTCCACATAGTTTACTACATTAGTGTCATGTTTTCAATTTGTACTTCTATAGTTTGTGTGTGTTTTAAATTAAAGGTCAGTTTGTACATTCACTGGTCAGATATGACATTAATTTATCGTCAAGATTATTTGTTGATGACTCATGGTACCAGAATTGTCAACAAATGAAAATTATTCATCGACTAATCTGGTACCACCAGTCATCAGTGATTTTCATTAGTCATCCAGCCTTAAATATTAAGTGTTTTAGGAGGGTTTTTTGTAATTACATCCCACCTCAGAAAAAAGTTGGGATCGTATAAAAAAAATGGGGAAAAAAAACACCCTAGCAGTATTTCTTGTAATTACTTTGATTCAAGTATTCATTTTCTGCCACTTATCTGGGTCCAAGTGACAATGGCAGTAGGCCAAGCAGCTCAGGACACACTTCCCTATCCTCAACCAAGTCCTCTAACTCTTCCTGGGGGATCCAGAGGCGTTCCCAAGCCATCTGGGAAATATACTCCCTCTACAATGTCTTGGGTCTTTTCAAGGGCCTCCTCACAGTTGGACGTGTCTGAAAGATCTTCCAAAGGAGACAATAAGAGTGTTATCTTCATCAGATGCCGGAACCACCTCAGCTGGCTCCTTTCAGTGCAAAGAAGCAGCAGTTCCTCTCTGAGTCCCTCCCAGATATTCAAGCTTCTCATCCTATCCCGGAGTCTAAACCGAAATTACAGAGGGAGGAACCTCACTTCCACCGCTTGTATCCATGACATTGTTCTTTCAGTCATTATCCAACATTCATGGCCACAGGTGAGTATAGGAGTGTAAATCGACTGGTAAATCGAGAGTCTTGCCCTCTAGCTCAGCTCTTTCTTCACCACAACTGTCCCGTACAGCATCCATAAGACATCAGATGCAACCCTAATCTGTCTAATGAGCTCTACTCCAACTTAGCCTCACTCGTGAACAAGACCCAGAGACACTTAAACCCCACCACATGGGGCAATAACTCTCTCCTGACCCAGGAAACAATCAACTATTTTCCGACAGAGTACCACTGTCTCAAATTTGGAGGTGCAGATTGTCATTCCAGTCGGTTCACACACTGCCTCAAAACTGGCCACTGCGCATCAGAGGTCGCAATCTGATGACGTCAACAGAACCACATCTTCTGCAAAAAGCAGAGATGCAGTTCTGAGGTCATCAACCTAGACACACTCCAGTCCCTGACAGCACCTTGAAATTCTGTCCATGAACATCAGTAACAGGACTGGGGACAAGAGGTAGTCCTGTCGGAGTCAAACACCCACCAGAAGTAGGTCTGATGTGATGCAGAGAATGCATACACAGCTCCTACTATGGCCGTATGAAGAGCGGACTGCGTGTTGCAGCGGTTCCAGTACCCCACATTGCCAGAGCACTACACACAGGACACCACGAGGGAGCCAGGTTTTCATATTCCCAAGACCCTTCTAATATCCTTGTGAGGGTAAAAAGCTGGTACACTTTTCCATGACCAGGGCAGAACCCACCTTGCTCCTCATGAATCTGAGGTATGACTGACGGTCTAAGTCTCCTCTCTAGTACAGTAAAACTCGCCTAAACCGTCATCACAAACTAAACACTCACACTCACCAGACAAAAGCCCCAATGCTTTTGCTTTTGTAAGGTTTTCCCATGTAATAAACACTATATATGCCAGATTTTGTACAACAGACTTTCTCTCAAGGCCGTCGATTATTAACAAATGCTGCTTGCTGCTTAAACTGTAATATGGTGTTAAGTTTCACACAGATATCCCCTTGGTGTGGTGAACCAAAGACAGCCACTTTAGATCAGAGCCCTCTGCATGGCTGCGAACCCTCCCCATAGCCTGACGCGCACGGTGCTAAATGACAAAGACTGCAAGGGCTGTGATTGGTCACTTTTCCAGTTTTACTCCTTCCTCTCCCGTCATATTTTAATAGTTTTTGCAGTGGGCCCGCAGATTACATTTTGATCATGGATCAAATACGTTTGGCAGAAAAGTCCGCAAATTGACCAACTTTGCAAAACAGAGTCTAAAAACTACAAAGGCACACAAATGACCTGTAATTCATAGAAGGAAACTGCACATACCGTAGTGTTAGTTTGGAGGTTGATGATTGTATAAAGAAGTGGAGCTCATTGAAGGACAAATTAATCCAGAAAAGGCCACTGTTCCTGTGGGAAATTGCAATAAGACGCTCGCCAATGCAATGGAGAACTTTAAAATGGTCATGCGCACGTCAACGTTATTGCATGGCCATAGAGTAACAGAACTGCGGAAGCATAAATCAGGCTTTAGGGTTTTAAGGTACCACTCCATAGCAGACTTAGGAAAAAAGAGTGGCTTGACCAAATATAATCCTTTTTAATGCAGATAATTCCCGGCACTTATTTAAGGCAGGTGTTTAGTTTTTCAGGGCAGGCCCCTATTCAATGTCAGACATTTAATCAAGGAAATACGCAAGTCTAATTGGTGCTGGGGATTCCCTGTAGATCGTTCGGTGCCTCCTGACTGTAACAAATCCGCAACATACATATAAAGGATTTTATCCATCTTTTAGTATATATATATATATATATATATATATATAGCGGATTTATATAACGGGCAAAATTCGCTGGTCCACATGAATCCATTATGTGCAAGTTTTACTGTACCTCGGTATATGCTTTCCTAGAGAGGCTGAGAAGTCTGATTCTTCCATAGTTAGGACACATTCTACCATCTCCTTTTATTAAAAGATCCTTTTATTAAAAGTCTAGAGGTATCAACATCAATACAACATTGTAAAGGGATGTTAGCATGAGTCCAAGAACCCTCAAAGACTTGAGTATCTCAGGGTGACTCTCGTCCGCCCCTGGAAACTTGCCACTGAGGGGTTTTCACAGAAACAGACGAAACACTGTTAGACTTAAAGTTTCCATTTATATTCCATGTACGTCAATAGTTTTTATGTTCTGCCTGTTCACGTTAAAAAGTGACCTATATTTCTCTAATAACACTGATTAACAATATTTTTGTTTTGACAGTGAGACTATTTTTCATAAGCACTTCTTTGTTCTTAGGGTTGATCACACACACACAAAAAAAAAAATCAACCAGCACAGCTTATACCTGTTACTGGAATTTAATTAAGATAATTTGCATTGTTAAGACTTCTGACAAGCTGAAAATCAGAATCAAAATGTGGTCTGACAATAAGCTCAAAACATTTATTCACACCACCATTTATCCCCCCACCAATTTTATCTTATGCAATTTAATAAAATAATATCATGTTGCATTCTTTAGAGCAAATTTTCTCTAAAATGTAAAAAGACATTTTAAAATAAATAAACAAAAATTTGTCTGGAATCTCACACACACTCACTCATCTTCAACTGCTTTGTCCAATCAAAGGTCACGGGGGGCTGGAGCCTATCCCAGCAGTCATAAAGCGCAAGGCGGGGTACACCCAGGACAGGACACCAGTCTGTCGCAGGGCCACAAACAGACAAACAAACACATTCACACCCACTCGCACACCCATGGACAATTTAAAGATTCCAATCCACCTAACCCACATGTCTTTGGATGTGGGAGGAAACCGGAGCACCCGGAGGAAACCCACGCATACACGGGGAGAACATGCAAACTCCACACAAAGGGCCACAGGTGGGAATTGAACCCATGACCTTCTCGCTGTGAGGCAACAGTGCTAACCACTAAGCCACCGTGCTCCCTGTCTGAAATCTCAATTTTAAAACCTGAAATTAAGATATTTTCAGAACGCTTTGTCAATACTGAGTTACATTTCTAATTACATCAGTCATAACAGTCAAATGCACAACTAATAAAATATAAATATGATAGAAAGCAATTCCAAAAGCAAAGGTATACTTTAGAATTTGTGTAACGCTTGTGTTTTGGGTTTTTAAGGCTGTGGCAAAGGATTCACTAAATCTAGGAAATTATTAATTTATATATATATGTGTGTGTGTGTGTGTGTGTATTAAGTCATCATTGGCACGAAGTGTGCAACAGCCAAACATACGTAATCTGGATGTCCGAGGAGAAATTTGGATATAACGCATTATTGCATACATGCGCACACTGCTGTTATTTTTGTGTTTCTGTTGGGAAATGACCAACATGAATTAAATTACATTAATAAGACCATCAGGAGGACTAACAAAATTGATGAAAACAGAAAGATTAAAGTTTGACTAAAAACAAGCAAGCTTTTTCCCCAACTTCCTTTCCTGGTGTGATTTAATACAATCTTCAAATATGTGTAAAAAAAAAAAAACATCAAAAGTGAGCAGATTTTCAGCCATGTAACGTGAAAAAAAATTCATACTGTAGCTGTCAGAGCTAAAAACAAAAAGAAAAAAAAAGTGACATAATACAGTGCATCCACAAAGTACTGACAGTGCTTCACTTTTCCACATTTTATGTTACAACCTTATTCCAAAATGGAGTAAATTAATTTTTTCCCCTCAAAATTCTACTCACAACACCCCATAATGACAACATGAAAAAGTTAGTTTTTTTTATTTTTGCAAATCATATTTATTAAACATAATAAAAACTAAGAAATCACATTTACATAAGTATTCACACCCTTTGCTCAATATTTTGTTGATTCATCTTTGGCAGCAATTACAGCCTCAAGTCTTCTTGAATATGATGCCACAAGCTTGGTGCACCTATCTTTGGGCAGTTTTGTCCATTCCTCTTTGCAGCACCTCTCAAGCTCCATCAGGTTGGATGGGGAGTGTCGGTGCACAGCCATTTTCAGATCTTTCCAGAGATGTTCAATCTGATTCAGGTCTGGACTCTGACTGGGCCACTCAAGAACATTCACAGAGTAGTCCTGAAGCCATTACTTTGACATTTTGGCTGTGTTCTTAGTGTCATTGTCCTGCTGAAAGATGAACCATCGCCCCAGTCTGAGGTCAAGAGCGCTCTGGAGCAGGTTTTCATCCAGGATGTCTGTACATCGCTGCATTTGTCTTTCCCTCAAGCCTGACTACTCTCTCCTGCTGCTGAAAAACATCCCCACAGCATGATGCTGCCACCACCATGCTTCACTGTAGGGAAGGTACATGGTTTCTTCCAAACATGACGTCTCACATTCACGGCAAAGAGTTAAATCTTTGTCTCATCAGACCAGAGAATTTTGTTTCTCATGGTCTGAGAGTCCTTCAGGTGCCTTTTGGCAAACTTCAGGCAGGCTGCCATGTGCCTTTTATTAAGGAACGGCTTCCATCTGGCCGCTCTACCATACAGACCTGAATGGTGGATTGCTGCAGAGATGGTTTTCCTTTGGAAGGTTCTCCTCATTCCATAGAGAAATGCTGGAGCTCTGACAGAGTGACCATCGGGTTCTTGGTCACCTCTCCGACTAAGGTCCGTCTCCCCCAATTGTTCAGTTTAGACGGGTAGCCAGCTCTAGGAAGAGTCCTGGTGGATCCACACTTCTTCCATTTACAGATGATGGAGCCCACTGTGCTCATTGGGACCTTTAAAGCAGCAGAAATGTTTCTGTACCCTTCCCCAGATTTGTGCCTCGAGACAATCCTGTCTCAGAGGTCTACAGACAATTCCTTTGACTTCATGTTTGGTATGTGCTCTGACATGCACTGTCAACTGTGGGACCTCATATGAAGACAGGTGTGTGTCTTTCCAAATCATGTCCAATCAACATAATTTACACCAGGTGGACTCCAATTAAGCTGTAGAAACATCTCAAAGATGATCAGTGGAAACGGGATGCACCCAAGCTCAATTTTGAACTTCATGGCAAAGATTGTGAACACTTATGTAAATAAATTTCTTAGGTTTTAAAAAAATGAAAATAAAATAAAAAATAATTCATTTGCAAAAATAAAAAAGCTTTTTCCATATTGTCATTATTGGGTATTGTGTGTAGAATTTTGAGAAAAAAATTAATTTCATCCATTTTGGAATAAGGCTGTAATATTAAAAAATGTGGAAAAAGTGAAGCACTGAACACTTTCCAGATGCACTGTATGACATGTTTATAGAATTATTTATAGTAAAATATTTCTACTGTTGGCAAGAAATGAATTTGCAAAATAAAATGGACTTATTCTGTGATTTTATATCTTCAACATGTAAAAATGTAAAGTGTGCATAAACTTTTTTTAAAAACAAGCTTTTTTAAAGAACGCAGACGTTAGAAACACGGTACGCTTTTTGCACATTTACAGATTTTTGGCACAACTGTACACTCAAAGAATAAAAGCTAATGCAAACATTAAAAACTTACCATTCCAGAGTAGCCGGTGTCGAATGTGGTTTAGAAGCTCTGTTGTTTTCTTTTTCTTCATCTGAAAAACATCATAATTTGGGGATTTTACGACAGAATATGCCACATCACGTGTGATGCAAATCTACTCAAACACAGTAACCCTCAGTATTTAGTGTTTCAGTGGCACACAAACAGTTAAATGACTACTACAGCATAGAAGTGATATTAAACAGCCGGAAGGCCAGTCTGCAACTGTCACTATTTTCAGCAGAATGTTTAGACTGTCAAACCTACGTTCATCGTTGGACATGTTTCCCAGAGATGCATGGCTGGAATATCGCTTGTTCTCGCTCTCGTTGAGGCATCTTTCAATCCAGCTCTCTGAAGATGATAATTATTTCAAAAAGCTCAAACCAGTTTAATGTGACACCAGAAAAATAATAAAACACCAATAAAATCTCTAAAACGTATTTTACTGGAACTGTACGCCTGTGTCGGATAGAATTTGTTCATTCTGAGTGCAAATAAGTTTGTAGCCATTCTGGATTTCCACTGAAACTGGGTTCCTTTAATAAACTAATTTTGTGAAGAACTGACTTTGTCTAGCAGCAGAATAGAAACAAAGCTGTATTTACATCAACAGTGCAAATCACTGCCCACTCAAGACACGTTAATTGTCACTGATGTGACAGGGAAAGTTGACAATCGATTGTATGGGCCGTGGTACGGCCACAGCTTTATTTGAGATGTTTTCAGCAAGTCGGCAGGAATCCAGCATTGTTCCCAGGAGACTAGCAGCGTACACAGACACCTCAAAGAGCCAGCGCACATTACTTAAAAGCAGTCTCATGGAATAGAGCTCATTGTCCTCTTTTAATTTCTGCTTACAAATGGCTCAACTGCCGCCAGCAGCAGCTTTCATGTTGAAAATAGGCTGCTGGAGCAGAACTTTATTGAAAATTCTTTTAGTTTTGTTTGCATTTAAATGTGCTTAAATGGCAGCATGGTGGAGCAGTGGTTTGCACTCTCTCCTCACAGCAACAAGGTCCAGGGTTCAAGTCCCCCAAAGTCCAGTTCCTTTACTTTGCGCTGTTTTTTTCCCATTAATCACAACTTGTTGATCAGGTTGTTTTCCTGTAAGGTTAGATCCGGAATTGCACCAGGAAGTGCATTCTGAGTAAAACATGAAAATTGGAATTCCGTTCCAGAAGAGAGACAGGTGACCCACACTGGGGCAACCCCAAACAAATGGGAGCAGCCAAAAAAAAACAAAAAACAAAGTACTTAAATAAATATTCTGTTTAAGTGCAATAGCAGATTTTTCAATATCAACAACTAGTTGGTAGTAATTGCATGCAATTTGTAAACAAAATGCAACAAAAAAGTATATTTTCCCCACCAAAAAAAAAAAAAAATCCAAGATACAAACTTAAATGCAAACTAAATAATCTTTAATTTTGTTCAAGCAAAATACTTTTTTGTTGCATGTAAAGTTCCATGTGCAGAGCCAAAGGAAGTCACAAATACCGAAAACCTCCAAGGCCTGAGAGGTTTGCACCTGCTGAAGAGTCAATAATTTGACATTTGGCTCAAGCTGACAGAAAAGATCAAAGACTTGTGGCCCTCTGATTACAAACAATGTCTTATGTCAGCTTATTCATCAATATTTTAAGTTATACTTATGAGTGATAATCACTGATTCCTTGCATTTCACGTCACTACGCCAACAACGGATTCACGTGTGGAATTAAAATCACATCCATAATTCTCATATTTGGACTCACTGGTGGAGACAAACAGTATTTTCATCTGACTAAAAATATAAATCCTGGAATTGAAAAATTGAATCCAGTGAAGTGAAATTAATTCTCCACACAAGCCCAGAGCTCAAGCTTCATTTGTCAAGGGAACTGATGAACTAGAGATCTAAATAATTGGATTAAATCTGATCAACAAGTGAAACGGATGCTAGCTCATTTCTTAACAGTCTCAGGATGAAACCACATCAGAACACACACACAAAAATTTCTTTAAACTCAAGCTTGATGAAAATTCAGATTCTTTTTTAAATTTTTATTAGTCACTAATATTTAAATACACAGATCCACTTCTACATATGAAACTAAAAACTGGACATGAATTTTAACTCAATTTCATATTAGACAATTTAATTTTTTTTTTTAGCATTTCAGATATAAAATATCTCACTGATGAATTATTACAAATTCTGACAGTCCGCTAACAAATTAGGGTGAAGAGCAGGTGCATCTTATAAAAAGGCTGTTTCAAAATTCAACCCTCATTATGGAGAAAAAAAAAAGGAAAAAAAAAAATCTAACTTTAGGGAAATATTCCAATTTGTAATTTTTTGTTTTAAACTTGTTGATAAGTGTGGACAATAATACATCAGCACGCCCCATTAATGCCTGCGACATGCAACGCATCGGAAATTATGAGAGAAATTAAAAAAAACAAAAACAAAAACAAAAAAACGAAAAAACAAAACTCGAGCACAAGGACATGTTCAGCTAAATTATTACGGAGAAAGTTTGGGGCTTGCAGAAGTCCAACGACAGAAGCTCCTGAACAGTCGCTCATCCAGACGGGGCAGAAGCAGCAGAGTTAGCAGAACTAACCTGTGGAATCCATGTCCGGCTCCTCCAGCAGCCCACAGTGCATCCTCTTCCCATCAACGACACTGGCTCCTCCAAGAAAATGGCTTGGTGCACGTCTCCCCCTCCTCAGCCGCTCTACCCTCGCCTCTACGTTTTCGCGACCACTACCCGTCACAGGAGATGTTCAGGATCGGAGGTTCGCCCAAAGAGGGGTGGCATTGGCGTAGGAGAGGGGGAGGTGGGAACAAGGGAGGAAAGGGGGGGTAGAGACTCCAGAAATCCAGCGGGGGGAAAGCCAGAGCCGTCAAAATGTTTGCTGATGTTTCATGGGAAAGGGGCTGATTTTATAGGAGCCCTGATGGGGACATGTCATTGATAGGCTTGGAAGGCTGATGAATGGCCCCAAGTCAGATGGGGATGTGGCAAGGCTCACTGGAAGTCTTTTGTGGGGCTGTTTTGAATAAGAAAAGCTCCCTCCCAACGAAAAAAGAAAAAAAAGAAGGGAAAAAAGGGGGCTTAGATCTACGCAGTCCTAACACTGTGGCCTCCCCGTCTTCCATTATGGCATTTAATAAGTTTTATACACCCCCAAGCTTCAAATAAATACAGCCTCCATCAATTCTGATTTTAACTCCCATTTCAGATCCCAAAGACACTTGTTGCCACATTTGCTCTGTTTATTCTCCTCCCTGACATTCCATCATCAGTGGATCTTCATCATAACTTTTGACAAAGTCAACACCTCACTTGTCCCCGTGAGTGTGTGAGTGTTTTTCACCTCCTTTAGCTCACTTTTTTTTGCTTTATTTTAATGTGTATCTGAGAATGGGGAATGGTCACAAAAAGTGGGAGAGTAAAAGTGCAAAGCCTGAGGCTGGGAGGGTTCTGATGGAGTGCCTGAGAGCTGAAGAAGGGAAAGCTGTGATTAGAATATGAATGGAACCACAGGAGTGGGGGAAAGAAGAGGGAAAGAAGAGGGGAGAGGAGAAAGGCGGATTATGGCTGAATTACTCACCGCACCATCGATAGCAAAGGAGGACTTTCTCTTCCAGTGCGCAAACATGGGCACTGTCGCCTCAGCGTGCACGCCACCTGAGAGCGTGTGTGGGGTCGAGGCAGCACCGCACAGGAAACTACACGAGGTCAGACTTAAAATAAATGTTAGGGTGCACACGTTTGGACATTTATGGGAAAAAGAAGACTGCAAATATAAATCAAACTCGAGTTGACGACGTCAAGTCAAGGAAACAATTGAAAGTTGCTTTCATTTAAAGCAATAAGAAAAAATACGATCACAATGAGGACCCCAAATAGTGCTTAACGCAACTGTGTGACCACAGAGGATCTAATTAATTTCAGCCAAATAAGGAGAAGGTAGAGTCTGTACCCCCCCCACCCCCACCCATGGATGCCCTTTCCATCCTACTGCTATCTGCCCATTAGAGTCCCATAAAATAGAACAGGTGCAGCCGCCAAAAGAACCGCTTCCACCCTTCTTATCCTCACACACACGCTGCATGCACAAATGGATGCGTACCATTTTTGTCATGTAAAAAGGCTTCATTTGAGCTGTGCATGTGTGGGGCAGAGGGGTGCAACGCGGCATTTAGGATTCAAAGAGGAAACCTGTACGAGTCAAAGCACATCGCTGCTGTTCTGTGACACGAGCGAGTGTCAAGGAAACGAGAAGTAAATATAAACAACATGCTGTCGAGCGTCCAGTTCTTCACTTGGTGAGTTTACTGACCATTTAAGCTCCAAATACCACAGGTTTGCATACACACACACACATAAATCTATGATTAGACAGTCTATGAACTCCAAAACATCAGTAAGGAACCACGTAGGAACCTAAAATGAGCAGCATATTTGACATGATTCTTGCAAACTTTTGTTTTAATAACAGCAAAACATGTTTCCTTCTATATCTGAACCAGTCACTGGTTCAGATATGTCGATGACACATGGGTTAAAATCAAGCAACAGGAGGTCGAGGACTTTACAGAACACATCAATTCGGTGGATTCCGATATCAAGTTCACACGTGAGGATGCCAGAAACAACCATTTAGCCTTCTTGGACTGTGATGTTATGATTGGAGAGAACAGGTAGCTCCAGACAGGGGTTTACAGAAAACCCACTCACACTGACCAATATCTGCTCTTTGGCTCAAACCACCCCCTTGAACACAAGCTCTGGGCTCAACACAGAGCCCTACAGGTGCCCACAACTGCAGAGGGAAGGGCTAAAGAACAACAACTTGTACGGAAAGCCCTCACAGTATGTGGGTACCCACGATGGTCCCTGGACAAAGTGCAGAAGTCCCAGAAAACAAAGAGACCAGATAGACAGGAGACGGAGACAAGAAGAAGAGGAGTGTCTCTCCCTTGTTTAGCAGGAGTAGGGGAAAAACTACAGAGGATCTTCAGAGAGCACAAAATTCCAGTTTACTTTAAACCGGTTAACACCTTGAGATAGAAATTAGTTCACCCTAAGGACAGGATCCCTATTTACAAACAGAGCAATTGTATTATATCAGATGTCAGGAAAACTGTAATGAACACTACATAGGTGAGACTAAGCAACCTTTAAACAAGAGGCTATACCAGCACTGCAGAGAGGTCGCCAGTGGACCTCACTCTGCAGTTCATCTCCACCTGAGGGACACTAAACACACGTTTGAGGACAAGGAAGTTAAAATCTTAGCCAGAGAGAAGAAATGGTTTGAGAGAGGTGTCAAGGAAGCATTCTTTGTAAAACAGTTGAAACCCAGCCTTAACCGGGGGGCGGGTCTCAGACACGCTTTGTCCCCTGTTTACAATGGGGTACTCAGGTCAAAGCAGTTTCAGTCTTTTGTTCATGGTAATGAGTCATTCACGTCATCAGGAGAGTCGTCAAGGGAGCCATCAGGGGAGGCTTCCATCCCATCATTAGGAGAGTGCTAACTAGAGCACAATAGGTGCTAATTAGAGCTATTGTTTAGTCACTAGCCTATAGCAGTCGGCCTCTCGGTAGGAGGGGTCTTGTTAGGTTAAAAACTCCAGCTTTTGTTGGCTTCTGGTTTATTCTTCTCTGCAAGAGTCAAGACAGAAGTCAGACTACCAGAGCAAGAATTTTAGCTGAGGAAGCTTCTGTGATTTGAAGCGAAACATCCTCACGTCAAGCAACCCAGTCCAGTCGAAGATTCAAGCTTCTCTACTATGTTTCCTTCTACATGATTACGGTGTAATTCAGGTGCACTATGCACCTCCTGTAAGGTGACTTCACACCTTATTTCTACAGGGGTTGATGCCAATATGCAATCTGTTCTGTGTCATTTCCATTCCACTGCAAAAAACAAAAAAATTGGTGGACACACCAAGTAGAGGAGAGGGAAAGAGAGAAAGAAAAAGAAAACTGAGAAAACCTGCTTTTTCCTTGTTCAGAAAACTCACAGGTTTAGAGTCTGTGTGCAGTGAAGTGATTGTGCAGGATGAAGGAAAAGCATGTTTTTGTGTATTGGATATAACCTGCTTCAAAACAACTAATAGCAGTGAGCTATTCAAGCGGCACACACTGTGGAGACATTCAGGATAGCTTTGCACTGAACAAAGATATAAAATGTCATCAAATGTGAGCTGGACACTTGCACACCACAATCCAAATATAAACTGACTGGCGTTCATCCAGCATCAGTGTTGAACTCAATGAAAACACAAAACTGAGCAACAGCATTTGTGGAAACAAAGAATCAGAAGTTATTAAAAAAAAAATAAAAAATCAATCAATCAATCAATGGAAAACTAATGTTCCCTTCATTCTTATTTTTGATTTTTTTAAGCATGCAATGCTTGGACTGGTTACTTTATATTTCCATCTGCATTTGTCATAAAACTGTGTCGTGGATTCTATAGCTGTCATTTAATTTTTTATTGATGCATTATTATTCTCCAATCACACTAGTGTAGTACGAGGGCTGTCCGTAAAGTATAGGTCCTTTTTTTTTTTCAAAAACTATATGGATTTCATTCATATGTTTTTACGTCAGACATGCTTGAACCCTCGTGCGCATGCGTGAGTTTTTCCACGCCTGTCGGTGACGTCATTCGCCTGTGAGCACTCCTTGTGGGAGGAGTCATCCAGCGCCTCGTCGGAATTCCTTTGTCTGAGAAGTTGCTGAGAGACTGGCGCTTTGTTTGATCAAAATTTTTTCTAAACCTGTGAGACACATCGAAGTGGACATGGTTCGAAAAATTAAGCTGGTTTTCAGTGAAAATTTTAACAGCTGATGAGAGATTTTGAGGTGATTCTGTCGCTTTAAGGACTTTTCACGGTGCGAGACGTCGTGCAGCGCTCTCAGGCAGCGTCATCAGCCTGTTTCAAGCTTAAAACCTCCACATTTCAGGCTCTATTGATCCAGGACGTCGTGAGAGAACAGAGACGTTTCAGAAGAAGTCAGTTTCAGCATTTTATCCGGATATTCCACTGTTAAAGGAGATTTTTTTAATGAAAGACGTGCGGCGGCACAGGAAAAACACCTCCGTGTTGATAACCATTTGTTAAAATCCAGTTGGCTTTTGATGGCTTTCAGTGGAGTGAGTATATGAGAAATTGTTTATCAGCTGGAGATGTTCCAACTTGTCCTTAAGGCTTCCAGCAGAGGTGTTTTTCCTGTGACGGAGCGTCGCGGCGGCTGCGAGCCGACGCTGCAATCCGCCCGCACGTCTTTCATTAAAAAAATCTCCTTTAACAGTGGAATATCCAGATAAAATGCTGAAACCGACTTCTTCTGAAACTTCTCTGTTCTCTCACGACGTCCTGGATCAACAGAGCCTGAAATGTGGAGTTTTTAAGCTTGAAACAGGCTGATGACGCTGCCTGAGAGCGCTGCACGACGTCTCGCACCGTGAAAAGTCCTTAAAGCGACAGAATCACCTCAAAATCTCTCATCAGCTGTTAAAATTTTCACTGAAAACCAGCTTAATTTTTCGAACCATGTCCACTTCGATGTGTCTCACAGGTTTAGAAAAAATTTTGATCAAACAAAGCGCCAGTCTCTCAGCAACTTCTCAGACAAAGGAATTCCGATGAGGGGCTGGACGACTCCTCCCACAAGGAGTGCTCACAGGCGAATGACGTCACCGACAGGCATGGAAAAAGTCACGCATGCACACGAGGGTTCAAGCATGTCTGACGTAAAAACATATGAATGAAATCCATATAGTTTTTGAAAAAAATAAAAAGGACCTATACTTTACGGACAGACCTCGTATGCAAACAACACTTTGCTTCTGAACAAAAGCACTTTAAAAGCCACAAGCCAAGACAAACAATCTTTTCCAAAATGTTTGGTTCCTTTGAGTGGAATTATTTATTATTATTATTGTATTTAACTGCCAAATATCAAACACTAGGTTTCCCAAATTCTATCCAACACTTAAACGCATCTTAAGTCATGTGTACATTTTTCTGTGAGTCTGTACTTTCAGCTGCATGACATTACCACATTAAGGAATTTCTGATATAATTAAATAAAAATACTGTTATGAATTATTGTATTTTCTGGACTATAAGTCACACTTTTTTTGCTTTGTTTTTTTTTTTTTTTTTAACTTGTTTGGCAGGTCTTGTAAAAGAAAAGAAAAAAAAATACCGCATTATCATCAACGGCCACAAGATGGAACAGTCGACAGCCACAGCAACCAAAAGCTGCTGCTGTGCTGTACACTGATCTGAGTATGTCGGGGACACACTCCAGAGCAAGAAGTGGTGGCAATACACTATTTAGCTGGATACTAATTGCTGTAGGAAGAAGAGGAAGCAGTATGAATGCAGTTTGCGCAACAGCCCCAACTGCAATGGAGGACGATGGCTACTTTAAGGTAAGGATAACTGTAAAATCTGTGGTTTGAAAATGATTATTTTTTACATTTAAGCCTCATTTCCACAGAGCAGTCCGGGTTGGTACGGCACAGTATGGAACAGTTAAGTCTGCACATCATCAGGAGTGCATACGCTGTCGTGTGGTCTCGCCTCTCCATCAGTCTTTGTGGATCATTAGTGGGATTTATTTTCATTGCGAGCAGAATGCTGAAGAGATGACGGATGGCTGAATGCTGGCATGAATAAATGGAGCACTGTGAAGAACTTTCCATTTTAAAATAAATTATTTTTATTGTTAGTGGTGGGACAAAGTGCTGGAGTCCTGTGGTTCAGGCTGAGAAACACACCTGGAGCAGACGAACACTGAGAAACTTTAAACTTTAACTTTAAAAACGCTGTGTTCATTCAGTAATTTCTACGATGAAGAATTAAAGTATTTTCCAGATGTTTTCCAAAATAAGGGCATCTTATGTGGATACGTTTTCATCAGGCTGTGATGATGAATCTGGTTGAAACAAAGTGCCAAGTAAGCTTAAGACTATAATATTTACTGAGTGTAAGAATGGTTTTATTTTGTGAAACAGTCTAAGTCAGAACCGTGTAAATGGTTACGTGAGGACTGTAGCTTTGCTTAGTTGCTGAGCCAAACAACAGACAGCAGTGGGTTAGTTCCACCTTTCTGTTACATTCCATTATTTTGGTACCCCAGACAAAGAGTGCCAAAAAAGTGGTATGGTACGGGTCGGTTATTTTGGTACCTGTCCAGATTAAATTCATTTTGATTCTTGCTGCATGAAGCAGTAGCACATTTCAAAAATACAGGGGGTTAAAAAGTAGTCAGTCCCTGATTGAGCAAGTTCTCCTACTTAGAAAGATGAAAGGTCTGTAATTTTCAACATAGGTACACTTCAACTGTGAGACAAAATAAGAAAAAAAAAATCCAAGAAAAATTACTGAGGTGACTAAATACTTTTTTGCCCCACTGTAAATCTGACTTACAGACCAATGCAGCTTATATATGTTTTCTCAGCTTCATGATACATTTAGGACAGATGCTATTAATGCTCCTATGTGAAATATAGTCTGGAAAATACGGCAGTGGCAACTCATCTAATTAACCTTCACTGCAAAGAAGAATTAACAGAGCCCAAAAACTACATGAAGAAAATGAAACATTACTAGTTTGTAGAATTATATAATATTGTATATTATAAGCAGCACTTTATATTGTAGAGTTTATATAAGCAAGGTTTACAAAATATGACATTTTGACGACCCCCCGCCCCCAAAAAATTAAATAAAACCGGTCCCCAGAATTGCTTGCTCCACCTTTGCACTTCAGGAATTTTACTGAACTAAGATTAAATTAATAATGCTGACCATTAAATAGTAAAACACACAGCAGCTGGTTGCGATCTAGATGACTGATTTATTATGTACATACCAAAGTGCAATCGTCACAGGAAACTATGGACATGTAAACATAGTTTTACATTTAACATCATTCTGGATTGTGAATCACAAAACAAACATATCAAAATGAATTTAGAAAAAATGTTTTAGCCGCCTACCATTCAGCCAATCTTCGAAAACTCCGAAAACTAAATTTGATCCATATATATGAAATAAATCATTGACTGTAAAAGTTTCACTTTCTGCTCACTCGTTGTAGCGGGACAGCTTGAGTCGGGGCACAATGTTCATGGACTGCAGCTCTTGGAACAGCAGTTTGCAGGCATAGGGGATTCGCAGCGAGGAAACATGGCACGACGACTTACAGTAGTGACACCTGAAACGCAGAGAGAGATGATTACTACACAAACTTAAAACAGAATTTACATTCTACTCTCATATTTATAACATTTTACAATAATCAGTTAAACCAATCCTCCTAAGAGTACATCATTTGAAAGATTTAGGTGCTTAATCATATATTTTATGACAAAACAAGTTTCAAAAACCAAAACTTCAATTTCAATTTTTTCAATTTATTTTCCTTTATAATGCGCCAAATCACAACAGAGTTGCCTCAAGGCACTTCACACAGGTAAGGTCTAACTTTACCAACCCCCAGAGCAAAAGTGGTAAGGAAAAACTCCCTCTGAGGAAGAAACCTCAAGCAGACCAGACTCAAAGGGGTGATCCTCTGCTTGGGCCATGCTACAAACATAAATTACAGAAATAATTCACAGAACACTTCACGGACGAATATACAAGAATTGCTGTTGGTGCACAGGACAGGAGGGTCGCCAACACAAACACAACTCCCATCTCTGGATGGAGCTGCACCTTAGAGAAAAAACAGAATCAGGAAGACAAAAAAAATACTGTATAATTTGCCAGCATTAATCAACAAGAAAAACAGAAGAAATACTAAGGTGATCGCTGGCCGCTAGCTTCACTAAAAGACCCAGAATTTAGGTGAAGTTGAGGCCGCGGCCCGCTCCAATAACTAATAACATGAATTAAAAGAGTAAAAAGCGTAAAACAAAACTGTACCAGTATGCTAGCCACATGAAGGGGAAAATAAGTGCGTCTTAAGTCTGGACTTGAAAGTCTCCACAGAATCTGATTGTTTTATTGATGCAGGGAGACCATTCAACAGAACAGGGGCACGATAAGAGAAAGCTCTGTGACCCGCAGACTTCTTATTCACCCTAGGGACACAAAGTAGTCCTGCACCCTGAGAACGTAAAGCCCGGGCCGGTACGTAAGGTTTAATTAGGTCAGCTAGGTAGGGAGGTGCCAGTCCATGAATAATTTTATAGGTTAATAGCAGAACCTTAAAATCTGATCTCACTGGGACAGGAAGCCAGTGAAGAGACGCCAAAATGGGTGTAATGTGGTCAAACGTTCTGCTTCGTGTCAAAAGTCTGGCTGCAGCATTTTGAACCAATTGGAGAGCCCTAATGTTAGACTGCGGTAAACCAGAAAATAGAACATTGCAGTAGTCCAATCTAGAAGAGATGAACGCATGGATCAGGGTCTCGGCATCGGCCATAGACAGGATGGGACGAATCTTCGCTATATTTCGCAGGTGGAAGAAAGCAGTCCTAGTAATATTTCTAATATGGAGGCCAAAGGACAACGAAGGATCAAAAATTATCCCCACTTTGTCAGTGTGATGTATGACACACGAGCCGAGGCTGAGCGTTAACTGGTCAAATTGATGCCGATGTCTCACTGGACCAAGAACCATCATTTCCATCTTTTCAGAGTTTAAAAGTAGGAAGTTTCTAGACATCCAACTTGTCACTGCTGCAAGGCAATCTTCTAAGGATTTTATGTGAACGAGATTATCAGCAGTTATCAGCATATATAACTGAGTATCATCTGCATAGCAGTGAAAGGTAATCCCAAACTGCCGCAAAATGTGCCCAAGGGGTGCTATATAAAAGGAGAAAAGAAGGGGGCCTAAAACAGACCACTGAGGAACCCCAAATTTCATGTCACTAAGGTTAGAGGTAGTGTTACTGTACAAAACACAGTGAGAATGACTGGTCAAGTATGACGTCAGCCATGCAAGGGCACTCCCAGTAATCCCAAAATGATTTTCCAGCCTATCAAGTAGAATATAATAATCCACTGTATCAAATGCAGCACTGAGCTCTAAAAGCAGCAGAACCGTAGTGGTGTCCGAGTCCATTGTAAGCAGAAGATCATTCACCACTTTAGTGAGAGCCATCTCTGTGGAATGATATTTTCTAAAAGCAGACTGCAGTGGCTCAAAGAGATTATTCTCAGTAAGATAGTCTACGAGCTGTCGTGACACCACTTTTTCCAGAATTTTAGAGGAAAATTATAGATTTGATATCAGCCGATAGTTTTCAATACACTAGGGTCAAGATTAGGTTTCTTAAGTAATGGTTTAATCACTGCAGATTTGAAACATTTAGGAACAGATCCAGAAGTTAAAGAAAGATTAATAATTTCCAGCACAATCGGCCCAAGAGTGGGCCACAGGTCCTTAAACAGTTTTGTTGGTATAGGATCAAATAAACAGGTTGTGCTTTGTGTTGACGTTGCGAGTTTCCTCAGCATGTCTAGAGAGATACTATCAAATTCTGTAAATCTAGGTAATACCTCAGTAGTGGCGCCCACATCAATAGCAGGGTGTAGTGGCTGGGTTAAGGCATGCTGGGATATGTTCAACCTAATGTCATCTATTTTCTTCTAAAAGTAATCTAGGAAATCTTGTGCTGTAAAAGGAGAGCGAGCTACAGGTGGTTGTCCATGAATAAGTGTTGCCACTGTGTCGAACAAGAACTTTGAGTTATGCTTGTTTTTGTTGATCAAATCAGAGTAATAGGTCCGCTTTGTAGCCAATAATGCATGCTTATAGTCTAAGATAGCATCACACCACACAAGGTGGAATACTTCTAATTTTGAATGACGCCATTTCCATTCTAGACCTCTTGTTTTATGCTTGAGGTCACGCAGGTAATCACTGAACCAAGGTGACTGCGATTTGGGGGAGTGCGTTTCAACACAGGTGGTGCAATCATGTCGAGTGTCGTTTTGAGCACTGAGTTTAAACTATCCACAAGTCTGTCTACTGACTGGGTATTTGTCAAAAGTGAGGCTAAGGCATCAGGCAGTCTAGCTTCTAGTTCAGTCTTAGTTGAGTTGATGCATCGCTGTAGTGATAAATAAGGTTGTTGTTCCATTAAACACGGCAGCGAAACTGTAAACTTAATAAGTGAGTGATAAGCGACCACTGATGTAAGAGGCATGATGTCAATATTCGTGACAGCAATACCACGTGCGAGAACCAGATCCAGGTTATTTCCACTAATGTGCGTCAAATCCCGAATGCAATGCCGAAATCCTAATGCATCCACAATTTCCATAAATGATTTGCAGAAGGGATCAGAAGGCTTATTTATATGAACGTTAAAGTCACCAATGATCAGAATGTTATCTGCACTAGTTGACAAGTTAGAGATGAACGCACCAAATTCATCTAAGAATTCCGAATATGGGCCAGGAGGCCTATATACAGTGACAAAGTAATACAGCTGATTTTTATTCTTCTGACCTTGGCAATGCGTAATATCCTGAGCAGAGCGGAGAATCAGATGCTCAAACGAGTTATATCTGTGATCCCCAACAGCTAATAAAATAAACCTAGATTTATAAATAAGAGCAACACCCCCGCCTTGCTTCGCATCCCGAGGGACGTGACTAAATGTATATGCTGGTGGGCAGGCTTTATTTAAGGGGAGGACAACTGTAGGTCTAAGCCAGGTTTCACATCCCCCAATCATATCTAAGTGATGATCAATAATTAGTTCATTATTCAACAATGATTGAGGACAGTGATCTTATGTTAATGAGACCCAGTCTATGGACCTCAGTGGGGTTGACAGTTGAACTGTTTGGGTTTAGGGGTGGTTCCAGAGTAGCATATATAAGATGCCTAGAAGTAGGTTTAGGCTTGAGACATTCCACGTGAGTTGTAGGTAGCAGACACGAAATCTTTGCTATTACTGGAACAACCACTGGGCCATCCTCAATTTCAACATGATCCAATATAGTAATGGGTATTAAGTTTGCAAAGCATATCCCTCTATGATTTTTATGGACACGTCTACGGGAGCAGGCCACAGTCTCAACTTGTTGAATTTCCCTCCCTGGTAGATAAACTGTACTATCACCATAGTGGATTTTCTGTACTAATTTCCCCGCTAAGCTAATGGATTCCACACCCACATTTGTCATAAGCCTTGCAGGGTCTCTAATCACCTGCTCCGTGGCCTGCTGTAGATTCCTAATGTTACCCTCCCTGTAGAGCTCTATGTTCGCAATCAAGATGGCGGCGCCTTCCCCAGTAGGGTGGAGGCCGTCCAGCATCAGCAGGCCACGGCGGCCCCAGAACGAAGGCCAGTTATCAATAAAGCTAAAGCCTTGCTGTGGACAAAACTGCGCCAGCCACCTATTTAATGATGTCAGCCTGCTAAACACCTCATCAGTACCCCGGGAGGGGAGGGGACCAGAGACTATTAATCGATGCCGACATCTTTCTGGCAAGGTCACAAGTCCTCTCTATGTCCATTTTTGTGACCTCTGAGTGCTTCATCCTGATATCATTGGTGCCGACGTGAATAACTATGTGACTATATCATGCCATGTTCCTTCGTCTGTCTTCCCTTCTGCAGCGTCAGCACCCTAAGATGGGATGCAATGTCGGGAGCTCTGGCCCCAGGAATACATTTAACGTCAGCCGGCGTCTGTAACCTGACTTTGCGAGTGACAGAATCCCCTATCACTAAAGTCTGGTATTTCGGCCTGGAGATAGGAGTGGAAGTCACTTGTGGGCTCGGAGAATTCACATCAGGTAAATCCAAGGGGGACAACCAATTCACAGTTCGCAGTGGCGAGTGTGATCGGGGTGCCACAACCGGGCACCAAGCCCTACGGGGCTTCCTCCGCCTCGCCTACAGTCCGAAAACCGTCCTCCACAGCTGGTGTTTCTAAGCTGATGCTAATGGGCTCGCTAGCCAGCCCAGCACTAACCTCATCTGGAGTGCCCGTAACATCTAACTCCACTGCGCTAAGAAGCTGCTCTAACTTATGGACTAAGAGAGCCACCCTATCTTCCAACATCACGTAGAATTTATTGAGGGTGTAAAGTAGGTAAAGTAGTGTACTTCGTGCACTAGGAAATTCAAGAGTATAGCCAAGCAAGCACAAGCTAACCAATAATGGATAAGCTAACCACTCCTAAGGCTCACACAGATGCAAATGAATTAAAGTTCACAGCAGTTACACTAAAAAAGTAGCAGAAGTATTAGAAATGTAGGAACAGTGTATATATATATATATATATATATATATATATATATATATTATATATATATATATACACCACTCCTAAGATTAACACAAGAGTAAAGTACTAAGCTAAAGTTCACAATAATTACACTAACAGTTACACTAACAGTTAACTAACAAAAGTATATAAAAAAATGAAATGAAAAAAATAAAAAAGAGGGTCCGAAGTCGCTAATGCAAGCTAACCGCTAGCGAAAATGCTAGCCGCTCCTAAGATTTACACAGGAGTAATTACTTAAAATTCACAGCAGTTCCACTGAAAAACTAACAGAAGTATTAACCAGGTAAAAAGAACCAGCTATAAAAATAACGACGGGTGGGAAGGGAGGAGTCGACCTAGATAGTGAAAGCTAAACGCTAGCGAATTACAACAGGACTATAGTTAAATAATGTTCAGAGTATATACAATTAATAACCAGAAGAGTGCTAAACAGAAATAAAAGAAACGTATATAACCGTGTGAAGTTCAGAATAGCATCACAACAACAAACAATCAGTCGGAAACGGAACTGCCAGAACTTCAGGTTGACCCTTGAAATTTAAAAATCCTACTCATTTTGGCACTCATGAAATTTCAAGGACAAGTCCAACATTTTGAAAGTAAGTCAAATACATTTATGCTGTCAGAAAATATATAAGACACTAAAATCCTTCAAACCAGATCATCTTAAACAGTAACGGTAAATCTGACCTTTGACCCAAAGTGTGTTGACCCATTTACTTTTCTGGTCATAGTAACTTAAGGGAAGATCGGGGATGGGCAAAATATGCATTTTTGGATTATGTATGACAGGATAGGAAATTGGGTACAGCTATTAACAGGACTGGAGCAATTATGACCTCCAGTTGATCGCATTTTAACCCCTACCAAAAACGTCTGCCACTTTGAATGTTATCCAGTTAGCCTGGTTAGCCAATGTTAACCAGTATCTTTCAGGCAACTCAAAACTGGACCCCTGAAAGTGCCACAGAACATTAAGATTGATCCTCTGCTACTGACTTACCACCCAGAATATCCCAGCAGGCCACACTGTCCGCACACATCCACCTCAAAGGCATCACTGGAAATCATGAGGCGCTCCAGCAGTAACATACTTGCACCGTATCCTATCAGACAGTCACGCTCCATCTCACCCAGACGCAGACCTCCATCTCTGGATCGGCCCTCGGTTGGCTGTCTGACAACAGAACAGAAACATTTATGGAACACTGATAAAATACAGACAGCCAAGACACAAACAAGTACCATTTTGTGAAGTTTGTGCTTCACTGTAATAACCAAACTGTCATGACAGTCTGAAAGAATGGTTTCAAAAATAAGATATTTCTGCCATCTCAAAAATTTTCCTTCACGTTGTTTTTCCTGTGAAACAATAAAGGAGGCAGATCATTGTTGACACACAATCAAAGCTAGGAAAACTTATTTTTCCAAATATTCCCTTCTGTTTTATGACAAAACCTCCTGCACGTTTAATCACACATGCAAATTTTCAAATGTAAAAGTGAAAAAGTTAATGAAAAGTCAAGAAAAATGAGTAAGAATAACACAAGAACAAGATGACTGAGTTTTCTTGGCTTTACCTGGTAAGAACAGCCCTGGGGCCTCTGGCTCTGGCGTGCATTTTGTCCAAGACCATGTGCTTCAGTTTCTGATAATACACCGGCCCAAAGTAGATGTAAGCTTCCAGTGGTTCTCTGTGGGAAATGACACACACACGCAAATAAACCCTTTATTCAACTTTCCATTTCTGATAATCGCATTATAAACAAACCAATTAACCAATTAGCTGATGAACAGAAAAAGTACTTAACAACTTAGGGCCCAATCTTACACCCAGTGTAGAGCAGCGCACGTGTCAATGCTTGTTTCCAATAGATGCAATTGTCATTTTCATGCCCAGCTCCCATGTTGTTTACATAGCACATTTATTTGCACTCATCTGTGCACCTGTGGGTGTGTCATCTTAAAATGATGTGTGGTCAGATGCATTCCTGCTGCACTGGTATCATGAGGGAGCAGAATGTGATTGCTCCATAACAACAAAACAAAACCTGGTCTAAAGGCAAATGCAGAGTTTGTCATTTTTACCCGAAGCCAAAACATGACCATCGGGTATTACAAAGGCCTTGCGCCCGTCTGTCTGTGCTCAGCATAGGTCCAGTCTTATTACTGCCAAGGTCTTCAAATTCACAGGGAACATTCTGGGGACAAAGACCTTGGACAAGTTCAAAGATGGCTAGCCTTGACCTATTTTAATAGGTCAAAAGGTCACATTCTGTTTCCTATTTTTATGTTTATACAGCTGAGGGTATTTTAGCATTGTATTATATTTATTTATTTAAATGGCACAATATCTGGATATGCCTTACATACATGGGCATACTTGTGTGTACATTTTGTATGCGCACTAGTGCTCATATTTGTCCTCTTCATGCACCAACATATAAAGGAAACTGGATTGAAAACAAAAAGCTAAAGATAACAAATAAAATAAAGTCTCATGGAAAAATATGAGCCAAACTACAAGTAACTAGCTTGTACCACATTAGTATGCTTTTTTTCTTCCTCCCTGGGTACACAGACATGGAGCGCCAAGACAGTGCTGGCCACCGGATAGACCAGGAGCATCAGGACACAGAAATCAGATTCCTCACCAGAAAACCTCTCACTTATGTCAGGTCATGAATCTGCCATCTAAATGTTATTACATCAAGTTCCAGTGGTGGGCACAGCTAACAAAAAAGTTAGCTTTGATAACCATTAATCCGCTAACTGAAAAGATAAATTTTATAAAGCTAAACCAATAAACCCCTAAAAAATTTTGCGGAAGTTACAGATAAAAGCTAAACCGATAACTTTCAGTATTGACTTCAGTACACGGCAGCTACTGACGCAATAACGAGTTAGCGCTTCTGTCTCAGATCAACCTTCTCTCAGCAAAAGAGACTTGGTGATGAGAAAGAAAGGAGAAAGGAGACAGGAGAAAAAAAAGACCATTTCTCTTCACACCATACAGACTTGCTGGTCATTTCACTGGAGCCTTGCACGGGCAGACAGTTTAGACTTATGGTTATAATTTTAAACAAACTAATTCTGGACAAGTTATTGAAATTAACTTCACGTCATTAACAGTGTTCATGGCAGTGTGAAGATCATTTGCCACACAGTCGCTAAAAGTGATGAAGGACAAACAGAATTTTCAGTTTTCAAATTGCCTTTTTTTTTTTACAAATGAAAAAAATGACATTTACAAATACAGATTTATTTGTAAAACCCACCACACATTTCAGTAACTGTGTTATACCGACCAGCCAACCACTGACGTCAGAAAACTAGTGTACCTATAATGCAATGCGGCATGTGTGTCTAAACGCTAAAACCTTCACAATTAGTGCATTACTTTAAAACTAAAACATATAGCTGATGTGATGTTAATTTCAATAACTTGTCCGGAATTAGTTTGTTTAAACTTATAACCGTAAGTCAAAACTGTCAGCCTGTGCAAGACTCCAGTGAAATGACCAGCAGGTCTATATGGTGTGAAAAGAAATGATCTTTTTTTCCCCTTCCCTCCCTCTTCCTTTCTTTCGCTCTAGTAGTCAGTTCTTCTCTGCCTGCAGAGGACAAAGCTCTTCCATTCATGGCTGTCTGTCTGCTACAAAACATGTAAGACAGGCACTAAAATCTTTGATTTCAGACTTTACAAATGTTTTTAACTGTTAAGCTTTTTTCACTATGCCCGCAAAAATTTGTTAGCGGCCTAAAAGTTATTGGAACTAAACCGGAAGCTAATTGGTCTGCTGACGGTTTTCAAAGTTATCTGGAAAGCTAATCCGCTAATGAAAACATTAGCTTCGATAATTAGTGGTTAGCAGAACTGTGTCCACCACTGCCAAGTTCAAGCACCCACAAATCTTAAAAATGATTGACAGACGACACTCTGATTGGCTTAATGTCATGGCACTTCCAAAACACCCTCATGACTAGGGATGGGTATCGAGAACCAGTTCCTTTCGGGTATCGTTAAGAAATGATTCGCTCCACCGACATCAATAAGCTTTTTGCTTAACGATTCTGTTATCGGTCCTTCAGAGTGGCCGTTATTGTGGGGGGTGTTTGTCAGGAAAATTATAATTTCTCTACACTGATTACAGACCCTGCAGCGGGTCCGTAATCAACTTTTCTGCAGCGCGGCTTTGCTTTGAACCTTGAACCAATCGAAGCAGTGGTTCGCAGATTGAAGCAGTGCTTCGATCTATTGCTTCGTTTATTTTTTCTTTCGCTTAATATTCCCCCGCTAAAACCCTAAAGAGCATACGTCTGTGAGCATTATTTACCTTTTTTATGTTAAACCGACCTGTTATGGTCTTCTGAAACAGTTGATAGATGTATTTTATAACTTAAAAATGGGAGCGATGCTAACGTGTTAGCATGTCTATGACATTTTCAATGTTAAAAGTTAGCATTAAACAGTTGCAGCTGTTATCACGTTCGGGTGCATTTGTTTTCAATTTGTAATATTTTTTAAATTTATTTTTGTTTATATATTAATAATCTAATGATTATTATATACAATATATATTCATTATATACAATTTTAGAGAAAGAGACAAAAAGAACCTGAATAGAAACACAACAGAAAATATAAAACCAACTAACAATGAACATACATAAATAATAATAAGTGTTTCCTGTGAACACCTAGTGACTCTTACACCTCCATTTCATCCCTGTCTTATTTAAGTTTAATGACAGTTTGTTTTGGTCAAACCATATTTTCAATGTGTTCATTTCTTCAGTGATTTCCTCCAGAACTATCTGCCAAACTAGAAAACTGCTGCATCCTAGTAAGAGCAGAATACTACTGGAATGAATCTGAATAAGGAAAGCTGTTTTTTTTCCCTCACCTAAATGGATGCTGCACTCACCCCAGTTTATTGTCTGGAATAGTCCCAGTTTGCATTTCAGAGCTTCTAGAATTGAAACATTTTCATGCAGGTGGTGTTGGGGATTAATCTTGGGTTTCAACTTTTTTTTTTTTTTTCTCACCACTTTCATCCCTGAATATGTCAATCGTGAGTCACTTTTGTGCGGATTAAAGTTACTAACCGGGACTCCTGTCTTGTTGCGAGAAAGAAACGAGAATCTTCCGCCGTTCAGTTCACACAGCTCCAAATGTTGCGCTACTCTCTGCCGAGCCAAGTTAGAACGATAGAGTCCAGTCGGAATTAATACCTTCAAAGCGAAACACCGTTTTGTTTATTTTTATTTATGTCCAGAGATCAAGGATACAGTGACCAATTTCATATTTATTTACTTTAAGACTCAATGAAATACATAGAAAACCTGTAAAGCTTACTTTTAGTACAAAATTCATGAGGTATCGATAAGGGAATCCATAAGGAATCGGATCGATAATGGCATCAATAGATAAAATCTTATCAATACCCATCCCTACTCATGACTGTTTAAATATTACCCCTTTGTCTTGTTCTTGCAGTTGCACTGCTGCCGTGTGGTGTTGCAGATGAGAACCAAAGTTGCTGGGTGCCCCTTTTAAAAATATGGCATACGATGAGGTTCATGGGAATAATCGGGTTCAGTTAATTACCCAGTGATCCCTGAGGTGACGTAGTCCTTTCCCTGGTAGTTGTAGCCATAACGGATAAGATCCTCACAGACATCCTTGACTTTGCTGCCGCCGAATGCTGTACCGTAGTGAAACCGCCCGTCCAGGACACCTGCCTTCCCTGCCAGAAGCTCAATCAACTTCCCCACCTACACAATCAGACAAACTCATGTAGGTGCAGCGAAAAAACACTGATGCAATGTGTAACAGCAGTGGGTGCAAATCATTAAAAGCTGCTGAGCCTCTAACATTTAGAGGCAAACATGAATAAGTCAAATGTGTCCACATTCCACCTTTAAAAATACTTAATTCTTTGAGGTGTTCTCAGTTTATTTATTTATTGTCTGTGTTCCTAAGAAAAATACATTTTAAATTAATTAATCAGGTTTCTAAGTTAATAATGGATTAGTTTTTAAACTAACCATATTTTAGAAAAAAAAAGTTGAGCCATTTCATATTTAGAATTTTATTTAGGCACCCTCATCAAATGTCATGCATACAATTCCTGTGTAGTACTGTCCTTTAGATAAAAGATCGTGCATCACTCTTTGGGGGGACCCCCCCCGCCCAACAATCCCATAAAAGAGAACACCTACTCTCATTTCACTCGTCGGCCACAGAAAATTACTCCCGAGCCAAACATTTCTGAGCCTTTGTCATGACAACCACAGCTCACGACTGACAACTTCAGCAGTAAAGATCATCTACGCTTTTACAGCGTAAAAGATAAAAAAAAGGGCAGAAACCATGCCAAGTTTCTAGTCGTTCACCAGCATTTCTCAGTGTGTACGAAAATGTTCTGTACACATTTGATAAAACAGCCACACTTTGTATAGAAGCAGCTTCACTGGCAGCCGTCTCCGCAGCAACAAATGTGTTTGTTAACAGTAAGATTGCCGTTTAGCCTCTTTAATGGATGTGTGTTCTGGAAAGCGATGATAACTCCCAGAAGAGAATACCAACGATGAGGGTTTTGTCCCAGAAGAGCAAACAAAAACTATCAAGAAACAAAGAATGAAGGTCAACACTGCTCATGGTGTAGCATAGCACTTGAAAACAAAAACAAAAAACCCTGTAGATTTAACAAATTAAAATAACAACCTCAACAAAACTAAATTCCATGTGATCCACATGAAAAAAAATTCCTAAAGCCTTACTGTCATTCTGGAGGGATATCCATGAGGGTTCATAATGATATCTGGGCAGATGCCCGAGTCACAAAAAGGCATGTCCTCCTGAGGGACGATGAGGCCACAAACACCTGACAGTCACAAAAATAAGAAAAAAAATTGCACAAATGTAAATTAATGCACAAATATGTCACAAAAAGCATGCAGATGCATCCTTTTATAGAAATACATAATTTTTCAATGTAATTGAATCTGATTTCAACCATTATTTCTTTAACGTAAGAAATCTGAGGAATATTTTATTCACGCTGCATTTAAAATGCCCATAAAACACTCAGAAGACCAGAATCTTCATTTGGTTCATACGAGTAGCGCTGTGGTAGCCAGGGGTTTAAGTGTGAGTGCAAATGTTTACCAAGGGGCCGAAGCACTCTTTCTTGCCCAGGGCAAACAGATTGTTGGGCCATTTGCAAACGGGGTGAAGAGAGGGAGTGCAGGAAGTGGAGAAAGGTGTTTAGCTTAACAGAGAGACCAGGATTACACATCCACCACTTTCATTTCAACTTAGAGGAAGTGGAGGGGATCAGCCGGAGAGGAGAAAATGAATCGGTGCACGTGGGCAAAATTCACTATTAACCCAGCAGAGTGTTTGTGCCTGACAGGATGTCTTAACAGGATGTTGACTGGGAACAAGCGGAAAGTCGTCCAACAGCAGAAAGAAAGTGAAAAGAGAAACAACGAATGCTGGAGTGATGTAAAAACATGAAAAGAATGTTTTAAAAAGTCGATCACAGGGTTAAAAGTAGACAGGTGGAAGAGAAGGAATAATCATGGTGAATTGTAGGAATCTGAGAAAGAGAGAAAGTTCTCATAGCTAATACCTTTGATGTTGTTTGTTTTGTGTGAAAGTGAATGACAAAAGAAGCATGAAATCAGAAGAGAAAGGCAACACAACAGCAGGCTCCAGAGTCCTCCATCACAGCTCATAGAGCTCCACGCTGGCGGCTCGCACAATGGACTCGCACTACTGACAAGCCCCCCCCAGCAACTACAACTGTGTGTGAGTGAAACCGGTAAATAATTAACTTATTCTGCTCCACTAACCCATGATTATGAGGAGAATTCAGGCGTAAATCTGTTACTGCAGCCTAAATTCAGCAAATCAAAAACAGCTCCATTACAGATTTTAATGCCTCAGTTTGCTAATCGATCCAAAAACACTTCACCATCAAGAACATGTGCCATTTTTTGACACAAGATGAATACCTTGGAGAAAAAAATAAAATAAAATTCACAGGTGATGCATAACAGCTATGAAAAACAACAACAAAAAGCCCAAAGCCTGTCCTTCAGTCGCACATCGGGACTTTTCTATCCACATGTCCGGCTAACCCCCGGCGACCTCTTTCTCTCCATTTGAGACAAGACATTGTCCCATCCTCAACTGACCGCCCGGCGGCCACGGCCTTAATGAAGAGAGTAAATTATGCATGGCGCCAGCTCGCTTTTTGATTAAAACATCATACAAGCCCTCTATAGGGGAGGCGCTGCAAAACAAAAGCGGTTGTAAACACTCTTCCTTGTCGCTGCAGAATACTGCTGGGGTGTAATAAATTTGCATAGTGCAGAGCAGGACAAAGAGCCAATTAATTGAAAAGAGCTCTTGAAAGACAAGGATGGGGAGGGCAGCAACAGAGCAACAGATACTCAGACTTGACTCAACAAATGTTTGTCAACACAAACTACTTTTCAGAGACACGTACTATCTTTCAAAACTGTTCCAAAATTTGTGTTAATGCAGGTTGGAAGTTGTAACCTTTCTGTCCGTGTCGACTGCTGAACTTGTCTCCAATCTCAGGCCTCCTGGTTTGTCGCAGGAGGATCTTGATGAGGAAAGCGTCTTCAGCGTTGGATGAAATCATGACTTTCTCAATGTAGGAGTCTGTTGACCCTTTATAGCTGTAAAAAAAAAAAGCAAATGAGAGAATAAAATCAAAAGAAAGACCTCAAAACAACCTAGAAGCCAACAGTGTCACACACTCTAGGTCGAGACACAAAATACCACTCGTCACAGCGAGGTAACGTAAACAGATGTAGCAGGAAACCAAAGAGTTTAGAGGGGTGTAGTGACAGGAGCCAATATGCATTCACCTGATGGGCACCTCTCTGTACTGGGGCTGGCCTGGCTGGGTACTGCCCTCCAGTGGTGTCTGAGTCACAGTTGGCATGGACTTGTTGACCAACACCTGTTTGTTCTCCACTCTCTCACCTGTTAGACAAAGAACACATCACATTTAATTTATCACACGCTGAAGGCCTGCACAGACAAACGCTTGTCTACATTGTTCCAATAATTTTAGATCCATGATGCTGGCAGGTAGTGCACATCAAGTTTTAAAAATAGCCCAAGTAATATGTATTACTTAAAAGTTGCAAATATAATTGTTACATTTTAACAGTTTAAAGAAAACTGAATGAATATCTGAAAAGACCAATTTTATTAAAAAAAATGCTTCTTGGTATCATTCATTAGAAAGTTTAGGATGTCTAGATTACAAAAATAACCCTGTTACGGAATACAAAACTGTCAAAGAATGTCTGCGAGTTGCAGAAGAAGCTACACATGAAGTAGGTTAAAAGTACCAGTATGTGATTACAACCTTCAACATGGGAGTTTGTATGAAGGCATACAAGAAAGCTGTAAACATAATTCATAATGTAGTTGATTCTATATAAAAAGAACTTTCATTTAGTGTTGTGAGGTGCATCTGGAAAGTTTTCACAGCACTTCAGTTTTTACATAATGTTATGTTGCAGCCTTATTCCCAGATGGATTTAATTAATTTTTCCCCTCAAACCTCTACTCACAACACCTCATAATGACAACATGAAAACAGTTTTTGAAGTTTTTGCAAATTTATTAAAAATAAAAACTAAGAAATCACGCGTACATAAGTATTCACACCCTTTGCTCAATATTTTGTTGAGTCACCTTTGGCAGCAATTACAGCCTCAAGTCTTCTTGAATGATGCCACAAGCTTGGTGCACCTATCTCTGGGCAGTTTTTGTCCATTCCTCTTTGCAGCACCTATCAAGTGCCATCAGGTTGGATGGGGAGTGTTGGTACAGAGCCATTTTCAGATCTTTCCAGAGATGTTCAATCAGACTCAGGTCTGGGCTCTGACTGGGCGACTCAAGAACATTCACAGAGTTGTCCTGAAGCCACTCCTTTGATATCTTGGCTGTGTGCTTAGGGTCATTGTCCTACTGAAAGATGAACCGTCGCCCCAGTCTGAGGTCAAGAGCACTCTGGAGCAGGTTTTCATCCAGGATGTCTCTGTACATTGCTCGATTCATCTTTCCCTCAATCCTGACTAGTCTCCCAGTTCCTGCAGCTGAAAAACATCCCCACAGCATGATGCTGCCACCACCATGCTTCACTGTAGGGATGAAGTCTGGTTTCCTCCAAACATGATGCCTGGCATTCACGCCAGAGAGTTCAATCTTTGTCTCATCAGACCAGAGAATTTTGTTTCTCATGGTCTGAGAGTCCTTCAGGTGCCTTTTGACAAACTTCAGGTGGACTGCCACTAAGGAGTGGCTTCTGTCTGGCCACTGTACCATACAGGCCTGATTGGTGGATTTCTGTAGAGATGGTTGTCCTTCTGGAAGGTTCTCCTCTCTCCACAGAGGAATGCTGGAGCTCTGACAGAGTTCTTGGTCACCTCTCTAAGGCCCTTCTCCCCCGATCGCTCAGTTTAGACGTGCAGCCAGCTGTAGGAAGAGTCCTGGTAGATCAGAGCTTCTTCCATTTACGGATGATGGAGGCCACTGTGCTCATTGGGACTTTCAAAGCAGCAGGAATGTTTCTGTACTCTTCCCCAGATTTGTGCCTCGAGACAATCTTGTCTCAGAGGTCTACAGACAATTCCTTTGACTTCATGGTTGGTTTGTGCTCTGACAACTGTGGGACCTTATACAGTGAGACAAATAAGTATTTGATTCACTGTCGATTTTGCAGGTTTTCCCACCTACAAAGAATGGAGAGGTCTGTAATTTTTATTGTAGGTACACTTCAACTGTAAGACAGAATCTTAAAAAAAAAAAAAAAAAAAAAAAAAAAAAAAAACAGAAAATCACATACAATTTTTAAATAATTTTGCATTTTATTGCATGAAAGTATTTGATACAATAGAAAAACAGACCATAATATTTGGTACAGAAACCTTTTATTGCAATTTCAGAGGTCAGACGTTTCCTATAGTTCTTGATCAAGTTTGCACACTGCAGCAGGGATTTTGGTCCATTCCTCCATACAGATCTTCTCCAGATCTTTCAGGTTTGGAGTTTCAGCTCTCTCCAAAGATTCTCTATTGAGTTCATGTCTGGAGACTGGCCAGGCCACTTCAGGACCTTGAAATGCTTCTTACGGAGCCCCTCCTTAGTTGCCCTGGCTGTGTCTTTGGGGTCAATGTCATGCTGGAAGACCCAGCTATGATCCATCTTCAATGCTCTTACTGAGGGAAGGAGGTTGTTTGCCAAAATCTCGCAGTACATGACCCCATCCATCCTCCCTTCAATACGGTGCAGTCGTCCTGTCCCCTTTGCAGAAAAGCACCCCCAAAAATGATGTGTCCACTCCAATGCTTCATGGATGGGATGGTTTTCTTGGGATTGTTCTCATCCTCCAAACATGGTGAGTGGAGCTGATACCAAAAAGCTCCATTTTGGTCTCATCTGCTGACATGATCTTCTCCCATGCCTCCTCTGGATCATCCAGATGGGTCACTGATGAACCTCAAATGGCCTTGGACATGTGCTGGCTTGAGCAGGGGGACCTTGCTGCCCTGCAGAATTTGAAACCATTGCAGTGTAGGGTGTTACTAAAGTAATCTTGTGGTCCCAGCTCTCTTCAGGTCATTGACCTCCTCCCGTGTAGTTCTGGACTTTCTCAATCATTCCTTACCCCACGAGGCGAGATCCGCCATGAAGCCCCAGACTGAGGAAGATTGACAGTCATCTTGTGTTTCTTCCATTTTCTAATAATTATACCGACAGTTGTTGTCTTCTCACCAAGCTGTTTGTCTGTTGTAGTCCATCTCAGCCTTGTGCACATCTACAATTTTGTCCCTGGTGTCCTTAGACAGCTCTTGGGTCTTGGCCATGGTGGATAGGTTGGAGAGTGATTGAGCATGTGAACAGTTGTCTTTTTTACAGGTAACAAATTCAAACAGGTGCAATTAATACAGGTAAAGAGTGCAGAATAGGAGGACTTCTTAAAGAAAAACTAACAAGTCTGTGACAGCCAGAATTCTTATTTTTCTTATTAATTTTTAGATTGCCTCTCACAGTTGAAGTGTACCTACGATAAAAATTACAGACATCTGCATGAACACTTATGTGCATGTGATTTCTTATATTTTTATTTGTATAAAATTGCAAAAATCTAAAAATAAATAAATAAATTGATTATGGGCTGTTGCGAGTAGAATTTTGAGGGGAAAAAAAAAAAATTTCATCCAATTTCTTCCAGGCTGTAAAATAAAAAGTGGAAAAAGTGAATAATAATTTCAGCATTCACTGTAGGATCTGGAACTATAAATCAAGTCATGGTTTATAGTTACAGTAATACCTCTCCCATCAATCTGCCCTACACACACTCCAACTGTCACATATATGTTTTCATCAAACATAAATCTCCATGCCCTTGGCAGAGGTCCACAACAAAAGCGACACTGAATGGAAGTGATGTGGCAATTTTGTTTCTATGTACTATTTTCATGTAGCTAAATTATACATGTATTGCCACCTTCAACGGCATTTATTACAGCAAGTACAGTCAGACAGCAGAGCATGCTGGAACTCCTACAGTTCAGATAGTCACTCAGTTACTAGGTGATCCAGCTTAAGGTACCACAATCCACATGGCACATCACAGTCACTAGAAAAAATGGTAGAAAAATGTGTTCACCAAGTGGAGACGATGAGTGAAAACTGGAGTGCACATAAAATGTTTTTAAAAATGATTCTTGTCCTGCTGCCATTGTTCCTGCTCTCAGAGAGTTAGTGTCACTGGACCAGATACAACGCAGGTTGAGTTTCTTTAAAGGAGACCTGCATTGAAAAAAATGCAGTCAAATTTTTTGAACAAAAAATGACTTACATTTACACATGAGATCCTTCTGAATGTAGTAAAGTAAATCTGCAAGCCCAGATCTGTCATTCAACGGAGAAATCTTCATTTGAAAATGACAAATTTACAGCTAACATTTAGCCCTCCGCAAATTGTCCCTCTAATCATGGACGCTGCCGAGACGTCACGGACAAGACCCTCTCCCAGCATGCATTGTGCCAACTGTAATTTGTGGATTTACGTCAGTTTGCATCTGCACCTTTTTCTTGTCTTATAGGAAGGATCTACTTTTTTTTAAAACTTCATATTGTCTTGCGGCACGTTTGGTGAGTACACATTTCTTTTATTTGTGTTTGAAAATTATTTTGGGGGACTTTTTCATACGCCCGTTTGAGTGGTGTCGCAATGAAAATCTACTGTCTTTCGCCTCCGGTACCATCGCGGGATATGGAGGAGAGACCCGCAAAGAATCCCAGTCATTAAAAATATATAAACCTCTCTCAGTGTCCATGGAGCTCTGGGGCTCCGATTGCCGAGACGTGCGGTGCTGTGGATTTTGCTGCAAGAAGTCTGTCCTTGCGGTGTACCGGCCGCTTCGCATTAAAACAGCGAGCGTAATCTCAGGACTTGTGCCAAGTGTGCTGCAGCTCCATTCAGTAAGACAGACAGGTGATGCCGGTGTTGTGCACTGAATCTAGCACAACACCGGCTGCAAAGCAGACACGGGCGGTGTGAGTGGCCCACGTCGGCGGTTAACGAGCTCGTTAATGAGCCCGCAGACTTAATAAGCGCAGCGGAGGCAGAGAGCGGGAGAGGAAGAACGGCGCCCGCTGTCGATGTCGTTGCTGATCTGAGCACACAGATCTGTATCTCACATTCATTGCAGCTTACTTTTTGATGTTGAAACCAGGACGTGTATAAGTAACATTACTAACAGATAAAATCAATTTCAATGCAGGATCGGACTGAAGGCGGGAGCGCGTCGTCTTGTCCCTGATGTCATGGAAATGATACGGCTGTACAAAGTGTTTTCACAGAGGGCTAAATTTTAGCTGCAAATTTGTCATTTTTAAACGAAGATTTCTCCGCTGAATTACAAATTTGGGCTTACAGATTTACTTTACTGCATTCACAAGGGTCTTATAAATACATATCAAATATTTCTTTCTGAAATCTGACCACATTTATTTCAATGCAGGTCTACTTTAAAAGTCTTTTGGTGAATTTTGTTGAAGTTGTGATGGTCCTCAGATGTGTTGAGAGTTTCTTTTTGGCTTTGGTTAGGATCATCCACAAGTCTGTTATGGGAGTTTTCTATCCTATGTGCTTTCTTATGTGGGAATGGACCAGTAAATCTGCCTGCATGGTTGCCATCCAGGAGCCAAGATGGTTCCATAGTGTTGTGGGTGCGGCAAAGCATGGCACCAGCGCACGCTCCACGGCACTAATTGCTCAAGGGATGGGTGAGGTCTAGACCTTGTTCGTGTGGAGGACCTTGAAATAACTGGTGTTATGATTTAGCACTCTATAAATAAACTAAAATGTTGTGGATCAGATCTATATGAAGACCTCTATGTGCATAGTACCTGGTGAGCAGATTCCATCAGCATCAAGGATGCTGTGCCTCCAGATAGGCTTTCGGGTGGCAGCATCGAGCATGGGTCCCATCACTTTATCAAACGTCTGGTTGGTGTAACGCCTCAGGGTACACTTGGCATTTTTATAGACAAGACACCTGCCAAATCCTGGAAGGAAACCAAATTAACAGGTAAAGTAACTGGACCAGTTTTGAAGTGTCTGCACAGTGAACTGCTGAGAAATACAATGACTATTAAAACAAAAATACAGAAGCTATTACAAGGAGGACAAAATGCTTCTATTCCTGCTCTTTGGAGACACACAGTTCTCACCTCTGTCGAGTGAGGCTTTGTTGAGAACTAGCGCATCCTCAATATCGTAGCCGCTGTAGCTCATCACAGCAACAGTAGCATTCTGACCAGCTGGCAGCTTCTCAAAGTCAATAAGCTCAATGGTTTTTGTTTTGACCATGGGCCTCTGAGGGTACACCAGCAGGTACATCAGAGTATCTATACGGTTTCGCTGGTTGTAGCCAATAGTACCTGGGAAAGACAAGTAATTACCACAAATTTGTTTTACTTCATTGTTTTTTCCAAACACAGTATAATATGACAGAAATGAATCAAGTATTATGAGTTTAATCCTTCTCCTGGGTGGGACGGTGCTCCGCCTAGTAACAGCACTGGAGAGGAGCAACAGGGCGAGTTATGGTCTAAAGCCTGGTCTCTTTGGAAGACTCAACGTTTGTCAGTTGCTATTACTTCACAATCAGGCTACAAGCATAAAGTCTTTGATAATGGGCTCAGACAACACAGCCAGATTTGCACATGTATAGGGCTGTCCACACAAAACAGACAAGGCAGAGGATATTAGGCCAAATATAGTTCCAGTCTGTGTTTTCCTAAAGATTGTGGGGGGGTGTAAAGAGGTAAAGAGGTGGGGTGCGGGTGATCAGTGCTCTTACGAATGTCAGCAGGCCTGTTTGGGGAAGTTTTGGTTACCAAGGAGCTGCGGGTGCGCACTCCGTGGTCATTCGCAGCTGAGCACACTGACCCCCTCGGAGCAGAGCCGCAGCAGACACAATGAATTGCTAACGACACTCTGGGTGACTGGCAGGGAAAGGGCCTCTGTGCGTGCACGCACACGGCACAATGGACAATCTACGCAAGCGCCCTGTGTTTGAGGTCCATGCGCATACACATACTGACACGCATAAGCCAAACACTCAATCACACATACAAATGTATTCTGACAAGAAGAAGAGAAAGAGCAGAGTTTTAGGGAGAAAAACTCAGTGGGCTTCTTGCTTCTTTTTGTACACTATGCTGTTTGTTATTCTAATGCCCTTTTGTATGACTTTAACTTCGGCAAATAAAATTCTAAACCTGCACATTTAAGGGATTTAAGAATTGTGTTCAAGTATGACTAAACTACTGTAAGTGTCAGCTGGCCTGCGTGCGAGTGCGCTCCCCAAGGGACTTCACTACAGCAACCAGACTGCTGACACCTGACGATCAAATTGTACACACAATATCACATGACACTTAAAAGTTCAACTGTGCACAACTATGAGAATGTCTCACATTTGTCTGTGTAAGTAAGTAAGTAAGTAAATTTTATTTATATAGCACCTTTCACAGACAAGAGCCACAAGGTGCTTCACAACATAAAAGCAGAGTACACCACACAAAACATCAGACAATGTCTGAGACATAAAAACGTAAAACATAACATAGGATAACAGAGCAGCCTAAAAGCTAAGCAAACGCTTGAGTAAAAAAGAAAGTCTTAAGTTGGCTTTTAAAAGTATCGACAGAGTCCAGTGAGCGCAGAGAGAGCGGGAGACCATTCCAAAGCCTGGGAGCAACAGCCTGGAAGGATCGCTCTCCTCTGGTTGCAAAATGGGTGCGAGGAACCATCAACAGATTTTGGTCCACAGACCTCAAAGCCCTGGCAGGGGCATAAGGCTGGATAAGGTCACAGATATAGGGAGGCGCCTGGCTATGTAGAGCTCTAAAAGTTAAAACCAAAATTTTAAAATTGATCCTGAAGGACACTGGCAGCCAATGAAGCTCCTTTAAAATTGGGGAAATATGAGTCCTTCTGTTAGCTTGTGTCAGAATTCTTGCTGCAGAGTTCTGTACCAACTGCAGTCGACGCAACTCCTGCTTGTTTAGACATGAAAACAAACTGTTACAATAGTCTAAAGCGTGTTGACACAAAAGCATGAATAATAAGCTCTAAATCATTTCGAGACACCATTTTCCTGAGCTTAGAGATGTTTCTTAATTGAAAGAAGCAATTCCTCGTCAGCTGTTTACAATGCTGTACCAACAACATGTCTTTGTCAAAAATGACACCCAGGTTTCGAAGACATGATTTAGCAGACTGGCTCAGGTCTCCCAAGTACTGCTGAATACCTGGAATATGGGCATCAGGGGCAATAACCAATGTCTCTGAATTGTCTGCGTTAAGCTGAAGAAAGTTATTCGTTAGCCATTGTTTAATTTCCGCCAAACAATGGAGGAGGGAATCAAGCCTCTTAATCTCAGATGGCTTAAAGGAGCCGTAAAGCTGGATGTCATCTGCAAATAACTGGTAAGAGACATCAGTAAATCTTTGAATGATCCCACCTAAAGGGATCAAGTACAATAAAAACAAAATGGGGCCCAATACAGAACCCTGAGGGACTCCACATAACAGGTCCGCAGACTCTGACCTTATCTGGTTAGCAAAAACGCTAAAGCTGCGCCCAGACAGATATGAAAAAAACACAGAAGAACTGACCCCGACAGTCCGACATGATCCCTCAGTCTATTCAGCAGGACCTGGTGGTCAACAGTATCAAAGGCAGAGGACAAATCCAAAAGAACTAACACGGTGGATTTCCCAGCATCAGCAGACATCATAATGTCGCTGGACACTTTCAAAAGAGCCGTTTCCGTAGAGTGTTGTCTACGAAAACCGGACTGAAACCTGTCATGAATGTTATTCTGATCCAGGAAGAGTGTCAGTTGGTCTGAAACCACCCTCTCGAGGATCTTAGACAGGAATGGGAGCTTAGAAATAGGTCTAAAACTACTTAGCTCCATTTGATTTAAACCTGTTTTTTTCAGTAGAGGCAACACTATGGCATGCTTAAAAGCACTGAGAAACACACCGGTGGACAAAGAAAGATTTACCATTCTAGTAACGCACGGACCAATTACCTCAAATACTTTAATAAAGAGCCTGTAGGGAAGGATGTCCAATGAGCAAGAGGAAGGTTTCATCTTGCTCACCAATGCCGAAATATCAGCAAGTGTCACAGCCCTAAATGAAGACCAAATGCTGGGAGCAGGCTCAATAACAGTAGAAGTACCACACAGGGAGGGTGGAATTTTATCCTTAACTTGATTTTGTCAGTGAAAAAACTCAAAAAAGCATTGCTGTCAGCTTCAGAAAACACAGGAGTAACTGAAGCAGCAGGACATACAAGAGAGTTGATTGTATCAAACAACACTCTGGGATTCTTCTTATTCACAGACACCAGCTGACGTATGTAGACAGAACGGGCACTCTCAGCCATTTTGTTATATGATAGAACCAGCTCCCTGAGATGAAGCCTGTGAACCTCAAGTTTAGAGGATTTCCACAGGCGTTCAGTCCTTCGACACAGTCTCTTAAGACTTAAGAGCTCTTCATTTATCCAAGGGCACTCATTTTTCTGTAAAGACACGTTGTATTTAACAGGAGCCAACTGATCAAGAATAGTATCACAGTGATGGTTAAAACACTGGATAAAATTGTCCATATCAAGAAAATCAGTGAACAAACAAGGATTAAACATAGAAGAAAATCTTTCTGCAGTTTCAGCAGTGATGATACGCCTCCGAGACCTAACTTCTAAGGGCTTCTGATCAGAGCTGGAATGCAGGTCAAACGAAACAAGACTATGGTCGCTCAAGTGGACATCTTTTATAGACATATTTAAAATGTCTAGGCCAACTGTAAAAACTAAATCTAAAATGTGACCCTTTTGGTGAGTGGGTTCAGAAACATGTTGCACAAAATTAAAAGCTTCAGTCAACGATAAAAGCTCCATAGCAGAGCAAGATAACTTGTCATCAACATGAAGGTTAAAATCTCCAAGAATTAAAACAGATTCCAACGTTATAATAGAGGATAAAAAGTCACTAAAATCCTTAAGAAAGGCAGTAGCAGGGCCTGGGGGCAATAAACCAACACACAGAAAAATGGGTTTGAGAAACCCACCTTGACCAACTGTGATTCAAAGGAGGGAAAATCCTGTGACTGTACCCCTTTACACACACAATCCTCTTTATAAACGATGGCAAGGCCCCCACCACGGCGACAGGGGCGGGGCTTCCCAAGGACACAGAACCCAGCAGGGCAGAGCTCATTTAAATGAAGAAATTCCTCTTCTCTCTGCCAAGTCTCCGAAAGGCACATTAAGTCCAACATTTCCGTTGATATAAGATCATTCAGGGAAAATGATTTATTGGCGATTGAACGCACGTTCAATAAACCAAGGCGCAAGGTGGACGACGTCACGGAGGCGCTGTCTGAGGCTCGCAATGGGATAGGACGAAGACAGTGGTCACGTGGACTCCAGCTGATCCATGCAGGCGGAGGCATAAACACGGAAGTGCACAGTAGCAATGGAACTACGCCACCAGGATACCAGCACTGCGAAAAGTCTAGAACACCCGTACCTAACCGAACAGGTGTCGATGCAGATGTGCCATCGCACACATCAAAGAGAGGAATGTGGTAGAGGAAGCAAGCCCGTCCTCGGCCACCGGTGTTGGCGCCCAAATGCGCCGCTGCACGCCTTCTCTTCACCTGGACACCAGCCCGCGAGCCTCTTCTCCTCTTATCCAAAAAGCCTTTTTTCCTCAGTCTCCTGCGGTTCTTACACGGCGCCCTCAACAGCAGCGGATAATCAGGTGAGTCGGCGCCGATAGTTAGGGGCGGAGGAAACGCCTGGTTGAACCTGTCTCGTGTAGCAAATAGGCTCTCCATTGTCTCCTTGATATGAAACAAAGAGTCCCGATCGTAAGTCCGTAAAGCCAAGACACCTCCATCTCCTAGTCGGGCTGCTAAAATAACATATGTTGTAAAAGTGGCCATTAGTAACCAACACAACAGGAGCCAAGCGACGGCCACGCCAGTCACAGGCGCCATCACAGGCGTTTGTGTCTGCTTAATCTTACTGCAAACAAGTGCTGACTGTGCATTCACTGGAAACAACACAGACACTTGGAAACAGAAGAGAGACAGTAAGTCGAATGTGTCTGAAAGACAACAAAATGTAAAAACAAACTTGCATGCAGCCGCTACAGCCTGTGTCCAACTGTTTTGCAGTGCATTTGCTCCCCACAGCTTACCCATCGCTTGCTTGCCCATAGCGCACTGGTATGTATTCCTGGGCGACTGATTATGGTGGGGGTAAGGAATGAGACCGGCACAAACTCCAAGCAGTGTGAAGGGCTCGATCTCTAAGTGCGTTGTCTCTCTGTGGGTGACAACGGAGTGTGAAATTTCATAAACATGTTTATTCTGAACATGAAGGAAGAGTTTTCTACTGATTGTCAACTAAATCACTTCCCACTCACTTGTTAATCATGTGTTCATAGAGTGCGATCTGACAGTCATTCTCCTCATTGACGTCCAGATATTCCACCAAGCCCTCGTGCAGGAAATCCTCAAAGGTCCTGAGGTTGAGACATCTGTTTTATGACAAAACCAAAAAGGACTATTCCTGCAAAAACAAATCAGCTGATTTGCTGATCAGCTATTTGCATGGGTAGCAATCGCAACCAAATATAGATTCAAACAACCCCGTAGAGATCATTTTTAACACTGATCACCAACCCTACTCCAGGAAGTCTCCTATCCTGCACATTTTGCAGCTTTCCCTGCTTCACCTACTCCTGATTAGTTAAGCCAAATATCTGCCAGTACTTGAATGTCTGCACACATACGACTGAGCCAATTAGCAGCAAGTAGACCTGGTAAGGATGAAAATGTAGTGGACAGGTGATCTCTAGAAGAGAATGAACACTCAATCCAGTGCTAATCAAATGTTGTTGTAGCTTCATTTGGTGAGAAGACAATAACAAGGAACCCTCCTGCTATAATGGTGTCCTGTATTCATGGCAGTATGTGAGTGCTGCAATTTCTCATCATACAGAGAGGCATGTTGTGCTGGTGTCCTACTTCAGAGGCATCATTTAACTCCCTGCACCCAATTATCAGAAAATATGCTGCAAAATTTGCAGTAAAACAACACTGATTTAATCCAGTTTCCCTGTTATTTAATATGTAGAAAAGTCCAACTGTAGCCCCTGTCTATTGCCATCTTTCCGATGCACGTGAACAGTATGTGAGGAAAATTAATGGCGATGAACCAGCAGGGTATCGTCACAAACGCAAACTGAAGCCCACCAGACCTCAGTCCAGACATGGTCAAGATCACGACAGCAAAAAGTCTTCGACTTCAGCAGCTTCTGCCCTTCATAGTTGTTGTCCTTATGACACTAATCAAGAAAAAAAAAATATGTAGGACACCTAAGATTTATAGATGTCTGTCAGACTCCCTTTTACGACGTGTAATCCATTGATGTGCCATAGCAACACCTTGTTGATCTATTTACACACAGTTGCATGTCAGGGTGGCACGACAGCATATTACAATGACGTCTTCGCAGGTCTATCTGAGGTTGTGGCAGTTATGATGATGGTACACCATAAGTACATGGTGAAAGGGGCACTTTTTGAGCTAAATAGCCCAGCAGTTACAAACTGCAGTGCATACTATAAATTATGACAATTCCTCAAAGTGGAAAACCTGCTTTACACTGTAGGAAACAGATGCGACTGTAGGCAAAACTAACATTTTTTCCCTCCAAACTTTGTTCTGAATTGATCAAGGCTACAGGTTTGAAAACAACATAAGGTCAACTGAAAACAATCACTGAGTGTGTGCTCCAAAATGATGATGATTCATCAAACATTTGTCTCTCTCACCTGTAGCCCTGTGAGAGATCTTCAATGTGTTTATTTTTCACCATCGGCAGCGCCCTCTTCACTATGATGTATGGCCTGACAGCACACAGAAGCAGTCAAAATAATGAGCCACACTAAAACTTTTTGCAATTATGATTTCTACCCAACAGCCCAGAGGTCCAAGGTCTTCCCAGATGACCCCACCTGCAGAGGCGCCCTCCATCAGATGAGATGTAGATGCAACGGTCAGTCATATTAGTTGAGATGGACACAAACTCATTGATGAAACCCGCCCGACGCATCAACCTGAATGTGCTGACCAGCTTCTGGTGATCTCGAATCACACCAAGAATGTTACCTGGAAATACAATTAGAGACACAAATTCAGAGGAATCCAAAGCAAATCATTTCCACCACTTCATTCCTTTATTTCTCTTAATTTGTACCCGGATAACCTGTATTTATTTATTTATTTATTTATTTATTTTAACTGTTTTGCATTATTCAGTAGGGCATGTTCCATCAAGATGCATTTTATTCTGCAACCGCTAAATCAGCCACAGATGATACTGTGATCTTTCTGGAATCAATGTATATCCTGGTTGCACCACTTCAGAAGGTGAAAAGTAATATTTCTGGGTTCGCAATTGTCATGGATCAAGATGTAGGTATCCTCTGGTAGGTCTAGGTATTCACTGACTTCCTGGACTGGGCTTTCAGAAGTGTATCTCATGCAGAAAACGTGTTGAACTTGTAGAGACATTCACATATCTAAGCAGTGACATTCATGTTTCTGGGCCACTGGGAGACACCTGGGAAGAGCCTATGGGGTCATAAGGTCACTCCAAAGAAGTCTTTGGGGATGCTGAAATCTTTGCAGGATTACAAAGTTCACTGGAGTCCTGGTGCTTCTTGTTCAATTGTATGGTTGTGAGACTTTGATGATAACCAGTGTCTAGATACTTTTTGTACTAGATCCCCTCAGAGGATCCTTGGGTACCATTGAAATGACTGTGTCAAAGAAACAGTTACTGAGGAAAATCCAGATGACAGGTATCACCTGCACAGTGAATGTCAGTTTGGCCATGTTTCTCTGGACATGATCCAGCATTTAGGTGCCTCAATGTTGATGTTGAAGATCCCACTGGCTGGGGAAGTCCAAAGGCACACCCACAATTCACCTGGCTGTTGGAGATAAATTGTTATTTTTGAGAGGTGGGGATGCCAGAGCGGCTGTATGCCTGCGTGGTTCCAGGGCAATTCAATGGTGTGGTGGATGTGCAACAGTGCATGCTCCCAGAACTGACGCAGCTAAATCAATAATGTAAAGATTAACCATCTTAACAATGCTGTTGCACAAATTAAAGGAATACACTATAAAGATCATGAAAATCTAGAGACAGGCGATGTTATATCAATTCATCAACTGAGAATTTGCTGTCCTGCTTATTCCTCAACAACTGCCTTATTATCTTGGTTTAATCCTGTTTCCACGTTGATGTCTATAGACTTGAAAAATGTTTTTGACGTCACTTCTATATTAGAGATGGAGACACCAGTCTCATATTGTTTTGAGCATCTGTACAGATGTTCACAGGGATAACATCATCCTACATACTGTGTACACAGCCAAGCCAGAGCAGAACTGTGAAGATTTCTGGGTACATCTGTGCAATACAAAATTGTTTATGTTCATCATATGATCCACCCAAGAGAGTGTTCAGTATTTAGCAGAGGCAGCAGAGGTGGAAACTGTTCAAATATGATTTTTGATGTCCTTTAAATTCAGGCCGATGATGCATCACTGTCTTTATCACTTTACCCACAGGAAGTGATTCAGTCTCTTCAATCTCAAAACAAAGCGACATTAGCAGACACGCACCCTTAAAACATGGCAGGTCTTCCAATGTCTCCTCAATGTAAAACAAACACCAACTCAAAGTAAATATCCACAAACTTTAAATGGGGGAACAACAGCCATTAATTTTTAGCAAGACACCAAACTTAGTGTTTGGAAGGGATGCTCAAGCCGCCTGCAGAGGTTGTGTTCATATCACGTCAGACAGACGGCTGGAGAACAGAGAAGACAATGTGCACTGTCTGTGTGTGAGAGCACATTTGCAGCAAACACACTGAAAAGCTTTGACACCTGCTAATGCCAACTAATTAAATGTTATGGCAGCTAATATAATTTGACAGTTATAAGTGGTTCAATAAACAAATACAGTAATTAAGGGACAAGTTCTGATTGAAGAATAACACCTACTGCTGCCACAAAATTAATGACTCATCAGCTACTCTACAAAATACAAAACTCTTTTTTTTTGTAAACCTGACAGAATATTTTTCTATTCATGTTCATAAGCAATGCATAGAAAACAGGGCAGATTAGACATTCTTTTCAAGTATTCTGAAATTCAAGTATCCAGTGCAAATTCTCTCTGTGGACAGTTTTTTTGCATCTTGCATGGAGCAGTTTTACCATTGAGGAAGACGAGAAACACAGTTGGGTAAGAGAGCTCCTCTCCACAAAGAAGATTCACGTCTTCTACCCCCAGGTTGAAGGCGAGTTTGACAATCGGCCCATCCTCCATGTCTGTGGTGATGTGAGTCATCAGTGCCAAGTTCTTCACTAGACCACAGGCCTACAAATTCAACACAACATCATGTGTGCACAATTAAGGATCCTTGACTGTATTTACACAAAACAACATTCAAGAACAGAGTACTGCTCTAAAAGTCTTTGTGACAAAAGTACTAAATACAAGAAAATCACTGCCTTTCCATCATTTAAGTAGAGTATGTGCTAGCACATGCATAGACACGGAGATGACAGTAGCCTTCAAAATACGAAATTCAGAATCTGATACAGATGCACATCCATGATCTGTGCAACAGGTGCCAGTGTTCAACATGTCTTCCTTTTGACATGGCCTCTGGAACAATGTTCCAAAACGTTCTTGAACAGTGTCATGTTTACAATCACTAGTTTGTAGTACAGACAAAAAGATATGGCAACACCCCCAGCGACACTTTACCAGAATATCCATCCCACCTCACAGGTGTGGCATATCAAGATGCTGATTAGACAGAATGGCTACTGCACAGGTGTGCCTTAGGCTGGCCACAATAAAAGGCCACTCTGAAATGTTCAGTTTTATCACACAGCACAATGCCACAGATGACAGCAGGAATGTCCACCAGAGCTGTTGACCGTGAACTGAATGTTCATTTCTTTACGATAAGCTATCTCCAAAGGCGTTTCAGAGAATTTGGCAGTACATCCACCTGGCCTCACAAGCCCAGACCACATGTAGCCACACCAGCCCAGGACCTCCACATGCAGCATGTTCACCACTAAGATCGTCAGAGACCAGCCACCTGGACAGCTGCTGCAACAATCAATCAATCAATCAATCAATCAACTTTTTTCTTATATAGCGCCAAATCACAACAAACAGTTGCCCCAAGGCGCTCCATATTGCAAGGCAAGGCCATACAACAACCATGAAAAACCCCAACGGTCAAAACGACCCCCTATGAGCAAGCACTTGGCCACAGTGGGAAGGAAAAACTCCCTTTTAACAGGAAGAAACCTCCAGCAGAACCAGGCTCAGGGAGGGGCAGTCTTCTGCTGAGACTGGTTGGGGCTGAGGGAAAGAACCAGGAAAAAGACATGCCGAGAAGGGGGGCAGAGATCGATCACTAATGATTAAATGCAGAGTGATGCATACGGAGCAAAAAAAGAAAGAAACAGTGCATCATGGGAACCCCCCCACAGTCTACGTCTAAAGCAACATAACCAAGGGATGGTCCAGGGTCACCCGATCCAGCCCTAACTATAAGCCTTAGCGAAAAGGAAAGTTTTAAGCCTAATCTTAAAAGTAGAGAGGGTATCTGTCTCCCTGATCTGAATTGGGAGCTGGTTCCACAGGAGAGGAGCCTGAAAGCTGAAGGCTCTGCCTCCCATTCTACTCTTACAAACCCTAGGAACTACAAGTAAGCCCGCAGTCTGAGAGCGAAGCGCTCTAATGGGGTAATATGGTACTACGAGGTCCCTAAGATAAGATGGGACCTGATTATTCAAAACCTTATAAGTAAGAAGAAGAATTTTAAATTCTATTCTAGAATTAACAGGAAGCCAATGAAGAGAGGCCAACACGGGTGAGATATGCTCTCTCCTGCTAGTCCCCGTCAGTACTCTAGCTGCAGCATTCTGAACCAACTGAAGGCTTCTTAGGGAACTTTTAGGACAACCTGATAATAATGAATTACAATAGTCCAGCCTAGAGGAAATAAATGCATGAATTAGTTTTTCAGCATCACTCTGAGACAAGACCTTTCTGATTTTAGAGATATTGCGTAAATGCAAAAAGGCAGTCCTACATATTTGTTTAATATGCGCTTTGAATGACATATCCTGATCAAAAATAACTCCAAGATTTCTCACAGTATTACTAGAGATCAGGGAAATGCCATCCAGAGTAACGATCTGGTTAGACACCATGCTTCTAAGATTTGTGGGGCCAAGTACAATAACTTCAGTTTTATCTGAGTTTAAAAGCAGGAAATTAGAGGTCATCCATGTCTTTATGTCTGTAAGACAATCCTGCAGTTTAGCTAATTGGTGTGTATCCTCTGGCTTCATGGATAGATAAAGCTGGGTATCATCTGCGTAACAATGAAAATTTAAGCAATACCGTCTAATAATACTGCCCAAGGGAAGCATGTATAAAGTGAATAAAATTGGTCCTAGCACAGAACCTTGTGGAACTCCATAATTAACTTTAGTCTGTGAAGAAGATTCCCCATTTACATGAACAAACTGTAATCTATTAGACAAATATGATTCAAACCACCGCAGCGCAGTGCCTTTAATACCTATGACATGCTCTAATCTCTGTAATAAAATTTTATGGTCAACAGTATCAAAAGCAGCACTGAGGTCCAACAGAACAAGCACAGAGATAAGTCCACTGTCCGAAGCCATAAGAAGATCATTTGTAACCTTCACTAATGCTGTTTCTGTACTATGATGAATTCTAAAACCTGACTGAAACTCTTCAAATAGACCATTCCTCTGCAGGTGATCAGTTAGCTGTTTTACAACTACCCTCTCAAGAATCTTTGAGAGAAAAGGAAGGTTGGAGATTGGCCTATAATTAGCTAAGATAGCTGGGTCAAGTGATGGCTTTTTAAGTAATGGTTTAATTACTGCCACCTTAAAGGCCTGTGGTACATAACCAACTAACAAAGATAGATTGATCATATTTAAGATTGAAGCATTAAATAATGGTAGGACTTCCTTGAGCAGCCTGGCAGGAATGGGGTCTAATAAGCATGTTGATGGTTTGGATGAAGTAACTAATGAAAATAACTCAGACAGAACAATCGGAGAGAAAGAGTCTAACCAAATACCGGCATCACTGAAAGCAGCCAAAGATAACGATACATCTTTGGGATGGTTATGAGTCAGTATGAATCAGTTTGTAGAACCAAAGAATTTCTGCACAAACTGTCAAACCATTGCAGGAAAGCTCATCTGTATGCTTGTTGTCCTCATTGGGGTCTCAACCTGACTGCAGTTCATCGGCGTAACCGAGTTTGGTGGGCAAAAGCTCACATTCAATGGCGTCTGGCTGCTGATCAACTATGTGAAGGAGATGTGTTGTACTACATGAGGGAAATGGTGGTCACACCAGATACTGAGTGGTTTTCTGACCCCTCCCCCCTCATAAAACAAAACTGCACATCATGCTGTCTAATCAGCATCTTGATACGCCACACCTGTGAGGTGGGATGGATTTCTCAGCAAAGGAGCTCACTAACACAGATTTAGAGAGATTTGTGAACAATATTTGAAACAGGTATTTTGTGTATATAGAAAATGTTTTAAAGGACAGCAATTATACAGGCTTTCCATCTGCATCAGACGCTCTAAGCCCTTTGCAAATAATGCCTCACATTCACCCTGATGTGAGGGCGCTCACTACACACCGGGAGCAAATAGGAGGTTAAAGACCTTGCCCAAGAGCCCTTAGTGATTTTCCAGTCAGGCTGGGATTTGAACCGAGGATCTTCTGGTCTCAAGCACAACGCCTTAACCACTAGACCATCATCTCCCCTGTTTTAGATCTTTGTGTTCAGTTCATGAAAAATGGGAGCAAAAACAAAAAAGTGTTGCATTTATATTTTTGTTCAGTGTATTTCCACTCATCTCACGGTGTTAAAGCTTCTGACGCAACTCACAGATTAAATTTTGAATATGGCAGCAAACGCTATATCCAATATTAATGTGTTTTTAACATTTTAAGCTTTATTTATGACTAATATATAACGTCAAATGACATGAAATGCAACAAAAATAATGAAACTGGCTCAAATTGTGACTCTTACAATTGATTAAAAAAAATTATAAATCTTAAATTATTATTAAAAACAATCTTTTCCCGAGACATCATCACATCAACACCACGTGACAATCTGCTTAATCATTATAAATGGTATAATTATGCCAAAAAGATTCCAATCGTGGTAGATAGACAGTTACATGGTTTAAAAATGGTCCTATCTGCCCGTCCGCTTGGTTGATCCGCTCCCTCACCATAGCAATCGCCCTCATACTATATTTTTCTAGAAAAACCTCTGTTTACTGTTCTATGGTATAGTTCATCCTGTATTTGGCAACAGTTTTCTCCTCACGGCGATTACATCTTCACCTGGGTGAGACAAATCCATTGCAGGCTACTCCCCAGCTGAGGCTAGTACTCATGTGCAGCTGGGTGGACTGGGACAATGCAAACGAAGTGTATGACAGGTGGCTTCCAGTGCAGACATCTGGAATCAATCCCTGGAAGTGCAACTCCTGTACAGAACCACCTGCTCTGCTAAATATTGTTAACTGAGGTACTATTTTGAGCAGATATTTAACACGAACTGTTTTGGCACAAATGCTGTGTTGGAGGCCACTCACCTCTCCTTCAGGGGTGTCAGAGGGACACAGCATGCCCCACTGTGAAGGCTGCAAGGAACGTGGCCCGCTGACCTTCCTGGTCTTCTCAAACTGGGAAGAGATCCTGGTCATCATGCCAAGAGCAGAAATATAGGAGAGACGGGACAGAACCTGGGTGACACCCTGACGGTCCATCTTGAATCTCTTCAACGACCAGTTTCCCTGCAAACAAACAAAAACCAAATTGTACACAGAACCACTTACTGGGCAAAAAGACAGCAAGTCAATAACTCAAAATGGTTTATGAAGTGATGCACTTACAATATGTATGGTCAGACTGGAGGACATGGTGATTCCTAGGCAGCCCCATCTTTAATGTACCCTTATAGTTTTGAAGCTTTCATTCCTTGGTGTACTAAAAATATTTTATGTACCGTATCCAGTCAGGTGTTGATTTTGCCTCACTTGGTGACATTTCATTAAATGAATCAATGGCATACAGATGAAACCAAAATATGCAAAATGTACATTTTGAATAGTAAACACATACACAAATAACAGTGTACTGAAATCATTTGTCAATAAAAAGAAGGGGTTGCTCATACTGCCCCCACAGAGTCAGAAGATGTGCAAGACAGCACAGAGTTGATAGCAAGGATTCAGAGTCCAGTTTAGGATTCAAGTCTTACTCCTCTGGAGGAGACACTTCAACATGCTTCATCACTCACACGCCGAACTCAGATTTACACTCACTGTGGATATGGCGTTGACCATGCCATTTGTGATCTGGTCCTGTCTCATGTGCTTCACCACATCAAACTGAGCCGCCCTCTGCTTCGGGATGATCTGGTCAGCAATTTTTTTCAGTTCAGAATTGAACTTCTTAAACAGATCTTCAAACAGTAGAGACAAAAGCTGGAAAGAGATATATACATAAAAAAACAAAGTCTTGAAGCTAAAAATTCAGCAAAAGCAGTGTTTTCTTCATAAGTTCCGACTCTCAGACATGCCTATGTGTTCTTGTGCCTTACAGTACTAACGTGTGTCTGGAGTCAGATTTATGAACCAGATGTGCTGGCTCATTGATAATCCTGATGTGTTTTCTGTTCCATGTCCCAGTCTATCTCCATCAGGCCTGTGGGAGGGAACCTGTCTCACAACCCCCTCCCACCCAGTGCATTAACATACATGAAAACAAACAGGCAGCGCTACTTTAAATTAATAAAGAAATTAAGCTTCCGTTGCACTGCCAGACCAATTAGATGAATGTCAGAGAACCATAATTGGAGAAAGTAGAGATTGCTGCTGCTGCTGTTAGTATGTAAGCCTGCTGCTGAAAGAGGACTCTGCCCTTCCCCATCCCCATCTCCTGCTCCTTATACAGAGCAGGTTGGGGGGTGGGGGTGAGGTGGGGGAATTAAAGGCCTTAAGACAGCAGTAATTACATTATCAGAGCCGTGCCTGCGGATTAACTCAATCGCTCCAGTCAAGGCAGCAATTCTATTGTCACGCTGCAGGGGAAAGAGAAAAAAAAAAAATCCCCATGCTTCCACAGCCGTGGGATTTTTTTTGTGCCAGCTCATATCTCTCTCATGACAAAGCCAGGCCGAAAAACAGGGAGGGAACAAGAAAACGGTGAAAAAAAGCTGAATGAGAATAATGTGTCCTATTAAAGAAGAAAGTTGAACAAAGATGCAGGTGAGAGATCAGGGCTCAAACAGGCGTCTTCCATCGCTCCAACACTGTGATCCATTCTCAGTAAAGAAAACACTGCGTTACTACAGCACATTTCTGTGCACGTATAATTAATAAACATCAAAGATGTTTTGTTTTAAAGTGGAGTCCAATTAATCAGGGAGAATAAAATGCGGCAAACAAACCGCCTTTTATATTTCTAGTTTCAAAATGTGTCAGACACAAACATTTAACAATATGCTGCATAAGAAAAAAAGACAAAAACATTTAACAATATGCTGCATAAGAATATTAAAAATTAGATACATATACACATCTAAAAGCTGACAAATGGATCACGATATGACATAACATGAATTCACAAAAATACAGAGCAGAAACAAATCCAGAATTCTGTAATACAATAAAAACACTTTCCTACGATCCTACAAACTGAAGAAGCAAGAACACCACATCAACAACAGCTACAACAGAAGACACTGATACTGAGAGTCCAAATCGTGTCATGGATAAAACAAAATCTTGATCAGACTACATCATTGCACCTATACACCTACACCAACTACATGACCTGACCCTTTTTAAAAATCGACATACAGTATGATGATAAACACAACAAACAGTAGCTGAATGTATTTAATAAGCAGTAGTACAAGCAGAACAGGTTTAATGTTTACCTGCCCGGCCAACTCAAGACGTTTATTGCCATAGTAGTCTCTGTCGTCCACCTTGTTGTCTCCTTGAGCTAGGATCACCCGCCGCACCATCACAGCCAGGTAAATACACTTGGCCCTGAAGTTAAACTCTTTGACCTAAAGAAGAAGAACACATCACGCAGGGAACTTAACTCTCAGCTTTTAGGGGTCCCTCCCCACTTTTATTTTTTTTCTTAATTGGGGCACTGCTCTTTATATGTTGGGGGGAAAAAAAAAAAAAAGGACATGGCACACGTGGAATACAACTATAGAGACACATCATCATCCAGCATATAATCAAACATGCTTGACTGAATTTACATACGGGCACATGTGACAGGATAAGTGAAGCCAAAAGCTCTCTGGCCTCCTCCATTTTGGTCTTCTTTGGGCCTCCCCACATTCGTTGCCTCCGCACTTTATTCCCAAGATACCTCAGAGCCTGCGACAATGCAGCAGAGACAAAAGTCAGGGAGCAACACATTAAATACTAATTTGGTCATCAAAAGTTACAGGACTTACAAGAAGATATAGAATTATTAATGTGCACCAGGTTTTCAACATAAAGAGCACAAAAGGTGCATGTCTAAGGGTGGGGTGCAGAGTAAATCACAAACAGGAAAATGCATGGATGCACAAACAACTGAGTCAGTGGCGTTACCGTGGACCATCCTGGAGAACTATTTGAAAGGTAACTTGGCTGAGAGACCATCCACCAAGTCCTCACAAAGTGAACATAAAAATACTACAAATTATAAGTAATAGTAATCAGCCTATTTTTTCGGGGTACTACATGTTAACCCAGCTGACTGGGTTATAGCAGTGGGTAGATGGGACTCATTAGCCCTGTTAAGGCAGTCCACCTAGGGGAAGGAAAACCCTGATGTTAAACCCCCAGCCTGGGTTACTGCCCCCGTGCCTCCGAGGAAGGTTCTTTAGCCAGAGGCTAGGAGAACGTCACTCTGATGTAAAACCTACAGCCTGGTGGTCGCCACAGCCGTCTCAGCTTGTCTGTGCCACTGTGGAGTGCCACCTTGCCTAAAGAGTGGAATTGGTGTGCGCGAGCTGATCCCCACTTTAAACAACGAACGCAGGTGGGAAGGAAAGCCCTGCAGCGATGGGAAGAGGCGAAAACAGCAGGTGCATGATGGCACTGGGAGCTGCAGTCTCGATCCTGCATGCAGGCGGCTCAGGAGCTATGGTCGTTTGATTGCTGACCCAGAAAGAACAGCATCATCCGGCAGGGACCTGGGTGACCAAGCAGCCCTGTTTAGGGATAGCCCTGCTTGCTCCACATGGAGACAGACCTAGAAAAGGTGGTCTAAACATGGCTTGTCTCACTAGACCCGGTTGGCTCACCGCTGCCAACGGGCATCACTACACGCTGTGCGAAAAGAAAAACAAAGAACCCGAAAATTGCGTGCTGGAATGTACGCACAATGATGGACTCAGACAATAGCGATCGTCCTCGAAGACGCTCAGCCTTAGTCGCCAAAGAGCTAGCAAGGCTTGACATAGACATTGTTGCACTCAGCGAGGTGCGCTTTGCAGACCAAGGGTCACTCACCGAGAAAGGCACAGGCTACACACTGTTCTGGTCAGGAAAGGCTAAAGAAGATCGTCGACTCTCAGGGGTTGGGTTCATGATTAAGAGCGCCATAGCACATAGGTTACACAGTTTGCCAGTTGGACATTCTGACCGACTCATGTCACTCCGGCTCCCCATCAACAACAAGGATTTTGCCACTACTGTTAGTGTGTATGCCCCAACCATGCAGGCCGACATCGGAGTTAAGGAGGCTTTCTATAGCGATCTGCACAACCTTCTACAGCGCGTCGACACCCAGGACAAGCTCCTCATCATGGGAGATTTCAACGCCAGAGTGGGCCGCGACTCTGATGTATGGAAGGATGTGCTAGGGAACCATGGCATAGGCAACTGTAACGACAATGGCCGCCTGCTGCTGGAGTTCTGCTCTGCACATGACTTGACGATCACCAACAGCCTGTTCCAACAGGAAGAGAGATTCAAAGCAACCTGGAGACACCCACGCTCTAAACACTGGCACCTTCTGGACTACGTTCTGACGCAACAGCATGATAGAAGAGACGTACTACATACCAGGGTGATGCCTAGCGCGGACTGCTATACGGATCATCGCTTGGTCCGTTCCAAGATTGCTTTCGCTTTCAAGCCCCTCCTAAGAAGAAAGGCCCACAGTTTAAGAAGCTACAAGTCCACAAGCTGCAAGACATAGACACAAAGATGGAGTTCCAGGCCAAACTAGAGGAGAGACTGGGTGGAGAAGAAGGCCTGCCTGACGACCCTGAACAACAGTGGATGAGATTAAAGACCATCCTTCAGGAGACGGCAGCAGAAGTAGTGGGCTTCTCAGCCAGGAAAAATAAAGACTGGTTTGATGAGTCTGATGCACAGATCCAGGAACTACTAGAAAAGAAACATGCATGCCACAAGACTCTTTTAGCTAAACCTGATGACCATTCTGCCAAGACAGCTTACAGAAATGCCTGCTCCACACTGCAAAGCAAGCTCCGCATACTGCAGAACGACTGGTGGCTAGCTTTTGCGGAGAAGACACAACAACATGCCGAAGACATGCGCTCCTTTTATGAAGCCCTTAAGACCATCCATGGGCCAGCACATCAAGTGCAAGCACCCCTGCACTCCTCAGACGGCTCCACCCTTCTGACGGACAAGGAAACCATTATGCAGCATTGGTCAGAACACTCTGAAAACCTCTTCAGTGACAAGCGCACTGTGCAAGAGTCATCAATCGAGAAGATTCCCCAGGTGGAGGTGAAATGGGAACTTGATGACCCCCCAACACTTGAAGAGATCCGAAAGGCCACCACACAGCTGAATCCAGGGAAGTCTCCTGGCATAGATGGCATCCCAGCAGAGGTGAGGCAGTCCTTGACAAGCTTCAGATTCTCTTCTCCAGTTGCTGGGAAAAGGAAATGGTTCCACATGACCTTCGGGATGCGGTCATTGTCTCCCTGTACAAGAACAAGGGCGACAAGTCCGACTGTTCTAATTACCGGGGCATCACTCTCCTCTCAATAGCAGGTAAGATTTTGGCTCGAGTGCTGCTCAACAGGCTTACCCCTACCATAGCGCATGAAAATACTCCCGAGAGTCAGTGCGGATTTCGGGCCAACAGGGGAACCACCGACATGATCTTCGTCCTAAGACAGATCCAGGAGAAGTGCAGAGAATAGAACATGGTCCTTTATGCAGCCTTCATAGATCTAACCAAGGCTTTTCACACGGTCAGTCATGAGGGTTTGTGGAAGATTCTTGCACGCCTTGGCTGCCCTCCAAAGCTCCTCACCATCATCCGCCAGCTGCATGAAGGCCAGATGGGACAAGTGAAGTACAACGGGACTCTGTCCGTCAGCTTCCCCATCTCAAATGGCGTCAAACAAGGTTGCATCCTCGCGCCCACTCTGTTCTCCATCTTCTTCAGCATGATGCTTTGTGAGGCCAAAGAAGACTTGACAGACGGCATCTATATCCACTTCAGAACTGACGGAAGTCTGTTTAACTTGCAGCGCCTTCTGTCCCACACTAAGATCACAGAATAGCTAATCATGGAGCTGCTCTTCGCAGATGACTGCGCCCTCATCGCCCATACGGAGCAAGCTTTGCAGCACATTGTCAACTGTTTTGCTGAAGCAGTAAGAGCCTTCGGCCTCACCATCAGCCTGAGAAAGACAGAAGTGCTATATCAACCGATCCGCCATACAGCATATACCCCACCCCAAATCAACATCGAGGGTACCAGCCTGAATGCAGTAGAGCACTTCACGTATCTCGGTAGTGTTATCTCAAACGACGCATCTGTTGCCAAGGACCTAGACAATCGCCTTGCCAAGGCCAGCAGTTCTTTTGGTTGACTCTCAAAGAAAGTCTGGCAGAATCATGCACTGCGCCTTTCCACAAAAGTGCAGGTCTACAGAGCCATTGTGGTCCCTACCCTCCTGTATGGAGCTGAAACCTGGGTTCTGTATCGACAGCAGTTCAGATTACTGGAACGCTTTCATCAGTGTTGTCTCCAAAACATCTTCGGGATCAAGTGGCAGGACTACGTCTCAAATGAGGACATCCTTACCAGAGCCAAATTGCCCAGCATGGAGTCTATTATACTCAAACAACAGCTTCGTTGGGCAGGTCACGTAGCCAGGATGGATGATATATGCATGCCGAAATTAATTCTCTTTGGTGAGCTCAAGGAAGGGAGACGAAACCAAGGGGCCCACAAAAAGCGCTATAAGGACCAGCTGAAGAAACAGCTCTCCCTTGCAGGCATTCAGCATCAGTCATGGCAGCATCTAGCTACAGATAGACTCAGCTGGCGTTCCAGCATCAAATCCGCCAGCCTGAAGTTTGAGGCAGAAAGAAGTGAGGCCTCACGCCAGAAGCGTCAAAGACAGAAAGAGCGGGCAGCAGCACAAGCCCAGCCTACTCAAGTGTTCATTTGCCGCAAGTGTAACAGGTCTTGTGCATCCCGCATTGGACTTTTCAGCCACCAGAGGGCTTGTAGAAAAAAAAAAAGGCCTTCCCACTATCCTCGCAAGCGAGGAAACTGCCAACAACAACAACATGTTAAATTTTGTCAGATTTGGTATTGGAAGATTACAATCCCATGTTTTAAGCATTATCTGCCTGAAGATGTAGATTTAGGTTTCATTTTACAAAGACATAATTAATACCATGAAAAGACAACATGGACATTAGCAGGATAGGAATATGTGAGCACCAGCAAATGGTTGCTAGGACGCAATCGCTGCCTCATTAACGCACCAGTGGTTCCTACACCAACAATCTTTTTGGGAAACAGATCAGCCAGACGCATCCTTCTATAGGTGTCAAAGGAAACCCGTGAGGCTCTTGACTAATGCAGGAAACTGGGACTTAACTGATCAGTAAAGGCACCTTGACACTTACATGGATTTGATCCCCGCACTACCATGCAATGTTGGGTGCCAGTGAGTAAACTCATCATAAACTGTTGTAACATTAAGCAACCTATTCGAAAACAGTGTGTCACTGCGTGTCAATGCGGGATCTGAACCTGAAATTAGATTATGATGAAGAGACTTTAGTAAGTAAGTCCCTTCGGCTGCTCCCTTGTTGACCTTCATGTTGAATTGGCACGAGTTTTACGCCAGATGCCCTTCCTGATGCAACTCCACATTACATGGAGAAATGTGGCAGGGGTGGGGTTTGAACTGGGAACCTTCTGCACTGAAACCAAGCCACCACCCCTGCGATGAAGAGATGTTACATCTATATACATAAATGGCTATGTTTGTCTGTTTTGGGATAAACTCCCAAACTATAATATGTAGCCCTAAAAACTATATATATTCTGAATCCTCATGACATGGGAACAAACTGGTACCATTTTTTTTTTTTAAAGTTGAACTGAAAATTATAATCCATGAGCCACTCATCGATTTTGACCTAATCGGTACCACTTAAAGGGAATAAACAACACTTCCAAAATGATTCCAAAAAGGTATAGTTTGGACTATCTATGATGGAATGTTCTGGAGTTATGGGATAAAAATGGTGACAAAGGTCAGTTTCAGTTTGTACAGGGGTCAAAAGTTAAAGTTGCGCCAATTTCAGTAAAAAATGATGCAAATTATTGGTTGAAATAAAATGATTAATAAATTGAATAGTTTTGATTGTGTTGAATGTTTGGTCTCCAAAGTAAAGGTCAAACAAGGTCAACATCCATTGGATTCTATGACATGTGACATATGTTACCCTGTAACATGAAAACTAAGCATGACAGATGGTGCAAACTATTCCTTTTTAGAACCCTGTTAACCCAAACAATAATTTGCATAATTTTTTACTGAAATTGGAGCAACTTTAAATTTGACCCCTGTATAAACTGAACTTGACCTTTGTCACCATTTTTGCTGTTTTTACCCCATAACTCCACAACATTCTGTCATAGATAGCCCAAACAATACCTTTTTGGAATCGTTATGATCAGCCAAGCAATGTGATATAGTTTTCAACATGACTAGAGCATTTTTAAGGTTTGACCTCTGTATAATTCTTCATTGACCCCAACCTGACTACAGCTACCACCCTGGGATGGCTATTATGCATTTTTGTGTAAGCCATGGTACAATGAGGCTGGATTCTAAGTGTTGTTTCTTCCCCTTAAGTGGTACTGAAAACCTGCTTGGCCCATGGACCATTACCCCAAAAATAGCCGGCTGTGGGTATGACCAGGCATATTCAAATTTTCAGCCCTGTGTATGTGTTGGCCATCTCTGTTTATTTAATCCCTTTCTACAGCACACTCAGCAAAACAACATGCTTAGGCTGAGGCTGTGGGTATGACCAGGCAGATTCAAATTTCCAGCCCTGTATAGGTATGTGTTGGCCATCTCTGTTTATTTAATCCCTTTCTTCAGCTACTTTATGTTCTCAACTGTTAAGCACCTGACTGTCCTGTACAACCCAGTTTGCCTTCCTGTCTGAATACATTAATTTTATGTTTGGAAAATTGCAGTGTAAAAACAGTGAAATACACCACTACCTCAATTTTGATTCATTGATATTTAAATTTACTGTTACCTACCGTTTGTGTGTAATTTTGTTATAAATTTGATTGCAAAACAGTTTGCATAAAGGACTTCAAATGCGTTTGTCTTTTAACCAAGTATTTCCACTTAGTTTGGGGAGTCCACTTCTTATAGTTCTGCTGGACAAACTTTAGCCCATTAACTACTATTTATAAGACATCAGCATTACAAAAACAAATGTTGGGCAATTGTTTTGATTAAAATGATTGGCATTTAGCTTATGTCTAAAACAGGTTAACCCAGGCAGCGCCGGGTACCCCAGCTAGTCTATAATTTGATTTGATCATTTATTTAGTCCCCATAGGGGCAATTCAGGTGCAGTCAGCAGTAAAAATTACATTACATTCATAAAACCACATCATACAAATTCATAAAAAACATAAAAACACAGCAGAATAAATATACAAAACAAGAGCCCAGAAATAAGGTGCGAGTCAGTGTAGACTTAAGTGCAACAGTGAGTCCTTAGGTGTTATTTAGGAGAGCAATGGCTGTGGGAATAAAAGTTTTTTAGTCTGTTGGTTCTGCATCTGGGCATTACCAGGCGTCTGCCCGACGGCAGAAACTTAAACTGTGGGTGCAGAGGGTGTGCAGAATCAGCCATAATTTTCCTGGCTTTTGACACAACCCTTGTTTTAAAAAGGTCCATAATGTCTGTGCACCGAGTTCCCATAATTTTACCACATTCCTTGACAATATTACAAAGATGGTTGCGATTCTTAAGGTTCAATAGGTTAAGCCAACACAGGAAGGAAAAGGTTAACACAGACTCCACAAAGCAACTGTAGAACATTTTCATGAAGACACCATCTACATTATAATTCCTACGTTTTCGCAGAAAGTGCATTCTCTGATGAGCCTTACTGCACACTGCATTAACCTGCAATTCAAAGGATAATTTATTGTCAATTTGGGTGCCCAGATACTTATAATTCTCAACAATATCTATGGGCTTCCCATCAATGGACATATGATTCAGAACAGGTGGTGTTTTCCTGAAAAAAATGTGCATTTCTTTGGTTTTATCCACATTTATATGTAGAAAAGATGAATGCACCACTCTAAAAAATCCAGCAAGACCAAACTGTGGTCTAACAAATAATAAACATCAGTTTCAAAATGCGTTCACCACATGATGATCACGAGACAACCTGCAGCTGTAGATAACTTCTCAGTGATTCTGGGAATGATGAGAGAACTGTTTCATCAGCCAAGTTCTGAGAGCAAATGTGCCATCAGTTATGAAATGACATGGCACAGGCCTTTTTTTTCTTTTTTTTTTTAATATAGGCTGGTGTCAAGTGGGACAAAGTGGGATGCACTGGCACGATGAATTGCGCAGCAGCACGGGGATCAAATTTGTGCAAGTGTCAAGGTGGCTTAAGGAAACGATCATTTGATCACAAAGATATAAAGAAACATGTGTCAACACCAGGTTGACTGTGTGTGCGTGCCTTCATCCTACTCTGTAGAGCAAGTTCAGAAGCAGAAATGGACCATGGGTGACCTGAGTCTGTGTGAAGATCTGGGCTTTCTGGCACTCCTCCAGGCTGGGGGCAAAGCTGGCCATGACCTGCTCTTCTGTGCCAATCATCTGCACTATCTCTTGGTCACTCTCTACGCCCATGCCCTGCGGAGACAGATGGCAAAAAGTGAGAGCTGAACCAGATACCACAACACAAGGTGGAAAACCATGAACAGAAGAAACAACTTGGTTTTCAATAATGTCTTTTGGGGGAGACGACAGGATGAGACAAGCCTACTCGGGGGGAGTCAGAGGTGACCTGGGAGTCACAAAGTTGTCTGACATTTGTTTATGGAAATGTGAATCTGTGGGAACTGAGCCGCCCGAGGTCGTTACTGCAGCTCCTGTCAAATAAGTTGCAAGGAAGTGCACAGCAAACAGAGTAGCCACACAAACATGTACCGCGGATAATAACCTGAAGTGAATGCGCCACGCTCACAGCTGACATGTTTGGAGAGATCCATCCTCAGCGGGGAAAGGAGTTAATGACTCCAGCTGGCTGAGTGACATTTTCACTGAGAGCAAAGGTCACCACAAGTGAACCTGATGAAACGCTGACTTCTTACTTTTCAACAACCAACAAATTTAGGGTTTTCTTTTTTTGCCTATTTTCTTCAGACAGCGGCCTTTTAAAAACACACACAAAACAAGCAAAGAAACATTTTATTTAGATTTCAGTAAAGAGATTTTTGCCTTAGCCACTGTGACATGAAAAGACAACTTCAACTACAGCTAATAGTCATGTTCCGCCCCCTACTGGACACGTGATGACCTGCAGATGTGCTAGTGCTCCAACATTACAAAAAGAACTTCACCTTAAATATAATGGCGATGGGGGCATCATCCGACAGCGTGTTGTGTCTCAGGTAGAATCGACCCTGCTTTACAATAATATTTGTCCTGCTTTTCTTCTCATGAGTAGAACTACAAAAAAGGGTTAAAATTATTCAAAGCAGACATAGCAACAGGAAAAATACATGAAAACGTTTCACAAAAAGTGAGGGGTTTGCCCTCTCACAATAACTAATTCTAATAGCAGGCAATGAATGGGTAGGTTCTAGAAAATACTGACTTTCCCCCCTGAATTCAATATTGCTGTAACATCATCTCTTACAAAAGGTTTCACAAACTCTGCCTCTCATACCCGTCCACAAAGGCTACCAGCACACATATTGAAACTTATGAACTACTACTTACACTGAAAAGAGTAGACAATAAAACAGGGCCCAGTTTCCTTATAATGGCTAATTTCTATGTTTGTCCTATTTCATTAATCCGCTCACCAACAGTTGCCCACAAACCCACAAAATGCATTTCTGCACAGAATCTTGAGTGCAAGTGGCTAAAAAATAAACAGCACTGATGCATAAGGGCCACAGTGTCGCCATACCTGGTAACTGAGGCTCCAACTGCACCTTTCCTGTCCTGTTCCACAATTATACGATTTTTGGACAGCTGTTCTTGGATCAGAATAACCTTCTCCTGACCTTTTACAATGAAATATCCCCCTGTGAATAAAAACAGATGGTGAAATGAAACATCCAGTGTATGTTTGAGGAATACAAGCTAAAATGTATTGTTGCCACCATCTATGACGTCAGGTTTGAGTTTTAAGATTATGAAGATATAACACTGCACCTGGATCTAAGGGACATTCATTGAGTTTTGAAAACTCCATGGGTGTCTTTCCAGTGAGAACACAGTTTGAACTTCGCAGCATGATTGGCATCCTGAGAGAAGGGCAGTAAAAGCAAAAAGCAACAGACTCAGATGTGTTTTTTTGAAAGAAGAATTCTGTATCGTCTTTAGCTACATTCATACAAAATCCTTCCTGCAGGGTTGCGTGTACCTGTTTTATAGAATGCAACTACTGGGATTAATGAAATTAATGGTTTACTTCTTTGATTTAGTACATTTCTATAGAGAAACTGTCTTGGTCACTGACAACCGCACTTGCTCCTAATCCACCAATCATTCAGCATTCATTAGCCATCCAGTGGGTGGCCGACACCCCTATGGAACATTATACACAAACCAAAGTTATTTTTTGACGGATCTGGTGCACACCCATCTACATATTATCCACCTCCTATTTGTCTACCCCACTCCTAACTGTACATTTTACTTGATTGCACATGGTATTTATTTATTTTTTGCATTTTTGCTTAAATGTCAACTCCATTTCATTGGCCTTGTACCTGTACAATGACAAAGTTGAATCTAATCTAATCCAAGTTCACCAGATTTTGAGATTGTCCTTCATTATGTGCCATTTTAATATGAAATTACAAGATGGAGATATTTATCCATTTATTCACTCACTACATTTTAAGGGTGGAACAATACATCATGTATCGTGATAACTGTATTATGGAGCTTATGGACATACAGTTATGGATAATACTCTGAATGAACAATTGACTGTCACCATCAACACAAGTAACGTCATACATAAAGTCGTGAACAGGTTCAAGACTCAAGATTAGAAAAACAATGGAGTGTACGCTGACAGAGAAGGTGAAAGAAAGAATTCAGAATCCAGTCTGAATTGATTTGGCATCTGAGATAATCCCACAAAAGCCAAACTGATACCTTCCAATGGGCAATGCATTCCGGATGATTCTCTGGCTGCCTCGAGTGTACTCTATGTCAACTGTGATGGTTGCTGAGTAAGTCATGTCCCTAAGACGGCACTGCCGGAAATAAATATGTAAAAAAGTACAGCTGTCACACAAAGATGTGAATTTTTTTTCTACTTTCATGTTCGTATTAATCTTAAAATAGCAGCAACAAGTGAACAATAACTACATAAATAAGGTTTAATGTCAATATTATCAACACCTTCATATTTAAAGTTTCTACTGTTCTCAATTTCACCTCATGAGGAGAGACGGGTCTTGTCACATTAAAACTCTCTTCAACATCAGGCATACCAATGTTGATATCGAGATATCTAGAAAGAACACATTTAGAACATTTTGATAGCTTAGAGCTCATGAACTCGTTTTTTTATTACAAATATTTGACGTTTACGGCACAAATTCCCAGAACTCACTTCAGGTACCACATCGGATCAGCATCACTTGTTATCTTTTCATTTGCCTTCATAATCTTTTTTATCTAAAAGCGAGAGGGGGGAAAAAAGTCACATTTTCATCAAGAAAAACAACATGACATACCTGAGCAGGAATCACATTTTACCTCCACATTGATGAAATAGTTAAAAGAGTCAATGTGTTGCTTCACAAGTCCCTTCACCTTGAAGATGAACAATAGTTTGAACAGATATTAAAAGGCCGAAATGAGGACAGAACAAATAAAGCAGCATGTGGCACATAACAAAACTAAACAATGCAGCTCAGATGGACAACAGGTGTGATCTTTACCTTCAAGAATGCTGGTAACAGTTTCCATTTTCCTGTCAAAACAAGAATCAGATTTATAATCAACTCTTAATCTGAGGACTTCAAAGTATTAAGTGGGTAAATGGGGGTGATCCGACATAAGGGCTATTTTGTTCCAGGTCAATTTGTCGAAGCACACACGTTTGTGTGTGTGTGTATATATATATATATATATAGCCTTATACAGCCTTTTCCATAAACTAAAAATCAGAGCGAAAAGAGACCTGTTGTAGTTTTGTCCCTCCACGTTTCACCTCAAATTCGTGTTGAGCAGCTTCAATTAAAATGTACTCCAAACTTACCGTCACTGAGTTTACAGGTGCTACCAGCTGTTGAGGAGTCATGCCAGCAAACTCATTTCCAAGTATCTCCATGTTTATTTGTTATTTAACTACAAACAAAATTAGTCGCTGTTTTGATGTTTTTAAGAGCACCGGAAACCAACACGACACGCGACGCCCTTTTGTGTCGCACTTAAAAACGTCCGTCCAGACACAAATACACCGTTCCGCTTGCCTAGTCAGGGTAATATAAAATAAAATGAAAGGATATTAGATGTTTTTCTACTTATGCAGCAAAAACTGAGTGGATTTCCATCTCAGCCAGCTTGTTTAAGCAATAACTCAAAAACAAAGCTATCATCTTGTAACTTGCTATTTTTTTTTAATTGGTTTAATTTCTAATATAGTATCACAGTACAGCCATATTACACTTATTAAAAAATACAATAAATTAGTCATTGGACAGTGATGAACTTTAAAGCTAAAGTGCATCATTTTTGGTGGAAACCAGGCACCATCCCTACAGTGAAGCATGGTGGTGGCAGCATCATGCTGTGGGGATGTTTTTCAGTGTCAGGAACTGGGAGACTAGTCAGGATTGAGGGAAAAATGAATGCAGCAATGTACAGAGACATCCTGGATGAAAACCTGCTCCAGAGCGCTCTTGACCTCAGACTGGGGGACAGTTCATCTTTCAGCACAAGGACCTGAAGCACACAGCCAAGATATAAAAGGAAAAGAACAACTCTGTGAATGTCCTTGAGTGGCCCTGTCAGAGCTCAACCCTGAATCCAATTAAACATCTCTGGAAAGAGATGAAAATGGCTGTGCAACAATGCTCTCCATCTAACCTGGTGGAACTTGAGAAGTGCTGCAAAGAGGAATGGACGAACTGCCCAAAGATAGGAGCACCAAGCTTGTGCCATCATATACTACCCCGGCCAAAAATTATGGAATCACGGGCCTCGGAGGATGTTTATTCAGTTGTTTAATTTTGTAGAAAAAAGCAGATCACAGACATGACACAAAACTAAAGTCATGTCAAATGGCAACTTTCTGGCTTAAGAAACACTATAAGAAATCAGGAAAAAAATTTGTGGCAGTCAGTAACGGTTACTTTTTTTAGACCAAGCAGAGGGAAAAAATATGGACTCACTCAATTCTGAGGAATAAATTGTGGAATCACCTTGTAATTTTCATCCCCAAAACTAACACCTGCATGAAATCAGATCTGCTCGTTAGTCTGCATCTAAAAAGGCTGTGATCACACCTTGGAGTGCTGTTGCACCAAGTGGACTGACATGAATCATGGCTCCAACACGAGAGATGTCAATTGAACAAAGGAGAGGATTATCAAACTCTTAAAAGAGGGTAAATCAATTAATCAATCAATTTTTTTATATAGCGCCAAATCACAACAACAGTTGCCCCAAGGCGCTTTATATTGTAAGGCAAGGCCATACAATAATTATGTAAAACCCCAACGGTCAAAACGACCCCCCTGTGAGCAAGCACTTGGCTACAGTGGGAAGGAAAAACTCCCTTTTAACAGGAAGAAACCTCCAGCAGAACCACGCTCAGGGAGGGGCAGTCTTATGCTGGGACTGGTTGGGGCTGAGGGAGAGAACCAGGAAAAAGACATGCTGTGGAGGGGAGCAGAGATCGATCACTAATGATTAAATGCAGAGTGGTGCATACAAAGCAAAAAGAGAAAGAAAACGTGCATCATGGGAACCCCCCAGCAGTCTACGTCTATAGCAGCATAACTAAGGGATGGTTCAGGGTCACCTGATCCAGCCCTAACTATAAGCTTTAGCAAAAAGGAAAGTTTTAAGCCTAATCTTAAAAGTAGAGAGGGTGTCTGTCTCCCTGATCTGAATTGGGAGCTGGTTCCACAGGAGAGGAGCCTGAAAGCTGAAGGCTCTGCCTCCCATTCTACTCTTACAAACCCTAGGAACTACAAGTAAGCCTGCAGTCTGAGAGCGAAGCGGCTCTATTGGGTGATATGGTACTACGAGTACCATATCACCATCATAAATCATCACGCAATGTTGCAAAAGATGTTGGTTGTTCACAGTCAGCTGTGTCTAAACTCTGGACCAAATACAAACACGGGAAGGTTGTTAAAGGCAAACATACTGGTAGACCAAGGAAGACATCAAAGCGTCAAGACAGAAAACTTAAAGCAATATGTCTCAAAAATCGAAAATGCACAACAAAACAAATGAGGAACGAATGGGAGGAAAATGGAGTCAATGTCTGTGACCGAACTGTAAGAAACCGCCTAAAGGAAATGGGATGTAACAAGGTTACAATGGGCTAAGGAAAAGCAACCGTGGACTGTGGATGACTGGATGAAAGTCATATTCAGTGATGAATCTCAAATCTGCATTGGGCAAGGTGATGATGCTGGAACTTTTGTTTGGTGCCGTTCCAATGAGTTATAAAGATGACTGCCTGAAGAGAACATGTAAATTTCCACAGTCATTGATGATATGGGGCTGCATGTCAGGTAAAGGCACTGGGGAGATGGCTGTCATTACATCATCAATAAATGCACAAGTTTACATTGATATTTTGGACACTTTTTTTTTATCCCATCAATTGAAAGGATGTTTGGGGATGATGAAATCATTTTTCAAGTTAATGCATCTTGCCATAGAGCAAAAACTGTGAAAACATTCCTTGCAAAAAGACACATAAGGTCAATGTCATGGCCTGCAAATAGTCTGGATCTTAATCCAATTGGAAATCCTTGGTGGAAGTTGAAGAAAATGGTCCATGACAAGGCTCCAATCTGCAAAGCTGATCTGGCAACAGCAATCAGAGAAAGTTGGAGCCAGACTGATGAAGAGTACTGTTTGTCACTCATTAAGTCCATGCCTCAGAGACTGCAAGCTGTTATAAAAGCCAGAGGTGGTGCAACAAAATACTAGTGATGTGTTGGAGTGTTCTGTTTTTCATGATTCCATCATTTTTTCCTCAGAATTGATTCCATATTTTTTTTCCTCTGCTTGGTCTAAAAAAGTAACCGTTACTGACTGCCACAATTTTTTTCCTGATTTCTTATGTTTCTTAAAGCCAGAAAGTTGCCATTTGAAATGACTTTAGTTTTGTGTCATGTCTGTGATCTGCTTCTTTTCTACAAAATTAAACAACTGAATGAACATCCTCCGAGGCCGGTGATTCCATAATTTTTGCCAGGGGTGTACAAGAAGCCCTGAGGCTGTAATTGCTGCCAAAGGTGCATAAAAGTATTGAGCAAAGGTTGTGAATACATATGTACATGTGTTTTATTCGTTTATATTTAATACATTGTCACCAAAAAAACAAACAACAAACCTCTTTTCATGTTTTTATTATGGGGTGTTGGGAGTAGAATCCTTAGGGCAGAAATGAACTGACTCCATTTGGGAATAAGGCTGTAACATAAAATGTGGAAAAAAAATGAAGCGGTGTGAATACTTTCCAGATGATAGATGCACTGCATTTATTTTGTGCTTTTCCATATGAATTAGAAGGTCAAAGCTACAATGATGCCTCATATTCAGCCCCCCACACACACACTGATGTCAGGGTGCTGTTATACAAAGCACCCACTACAAACCAGGAGCAAGTTCAGGACCTTGCCCAAGGGCCCTTACTGTTGTTGAAAACGAGTGCAAAGCCGGTCGAAGGCAGTTCTTGCACACTTGAGCCGGTGTTGGATCTAGTCATCGATGTTGACATTTGATGATACACGGATGCCCAGGTATGGAACGAGGATCACGTTCTCAGGACCTGTCCTGCAGTTTGACAGCAGGAAGCTGTGGATTGACCATGTCAGATGGAGGCTGAAACAGGACCTGTCTTCTTCAGGTTGATGTGAAGACCAAGTTTGGTGTAGGTGTTATAGAAAATTTCAAAGATTTCCTAAAGACCTTCTTCTGTAAAGCAGTCACCTACATACTGGAAGTCCAGGAGCAAACAGTGATTTTTTTCCTTGGCTCTGTCAGCTCAAGTTGAAGAGCTTTCCATCAATTCTGTACACAATGTCATTTAATGGTGGCACCTTGTCCTTGATCAGGTGGATTGTTGCGATGAAGATGATGAGTGTAGGGCGATGACAGTCCTGCTTTACACCTGATTGAACACTGAAGGCTTCAGTTTTTGTACCATTTTCCAAAAATGTGGCTGACATGTCATTGTGAAGAAACCTCAGGGTCTTGATGAATTTTGTTCAGTATCCTCCACAGAAGAGGGCGTGACACACTGTCAAATGCCTTTCTCAAGTCAATGAAGGCAAGGCACAATGGTTGGTGGTGTTCTAGATGCTTTTCTTGCAACTGGCGTACAGTGAAGATCACGTCTGTTGTCTCTCATGTCTGTGGTCAGAAGCGGTTTTCTGTTAGTGGTCTCAGACGGCTGTTGGCAATCCGTGCAAGAACCTTTCCTGTGGTTGACAGCAAGGAAATTCCGTGATGGTTTCCAGTCAGACGTGTCTCCTTGTATATGGCGACAATCAAATCATTTAATTGTGCTGGTATTTCTCTAAGAGTCCAGATTTTGTTGAGTTGAAAACGACCTCCTGTAAAGACTTCAACGGGAATGTTGCTTAGTTTTTCATGCCTTGAAGGGAAACGAGAATGTTTTCAGGACTTGGGAGTTCATTCTAAAGCATAAATCTGACTGTAAACTGGCCCCCTCAGTTTATAGTAAAATTGGGTAACTATTAACTCCATAAATTAACTCCATAAATGAATCTTAAAATATTCACACCTTCACCCCCTGGAAGGACATTTTAGGACTAAAAAGAAAACCAAAGTTTAATTCTTAGATTAAAATATATTGTGTTTTGGTATGTTTAAAGCTACACTGTGCAATTATTTACTGTAATGTATTGGTGATGTTGCAGATTGCATTGTACTGCTGCTGGTCATGATTTCACATTTTTTGCTTCGTTGGCAGCAGGGACTCATGCACCCTGGCCCAATGCATGATTCTCCTTTTAAAATAAATAAGTGTTTGCAAACTTGTTAGCATGCATTAGCAACAGTAGACAGCATAAGTAGACAGCATACAGGGAGCAATCAGATTCCTCTTTTTTCCTTCAGTCTTCCTGCTGTGCTAAAAAATGTGAAAGGTGGAGTCAGCATGTACCTTTTGGGCTACTGTATCAACATGGCTGCATCTACTGGGGGTGGGGGAGGGGGCTGCTCCCATGTAGATGTGAAGGGATCATTCTAAATGTCATGAAAACAATGAGCAGATGCTTACAAATGAGATATTCCATTTCTGCTAATAAGCACCTCTAGATCTTACACTGTAGCTTTAAGATGGTACAAACATCACTTATTTTCTACTTTCTTCCCCTATTTGTTTTTTTTCGAGCACTTAACAAGGTCCGAATTGTGGCAGCAGCAGACTAAGCAGCTCATTGCACACTTCCCCATCGTGGGCCAAGCACCAACTCTTCCTGGGGGACCCCTTGGCGTTCCCAAGTCAAGATGCCCTTTTTCCCCAACAACTCAATTTACTCGTATTACATCTTTCCAAAGAATTGTATAAAATGTATTGTAATAATTCTTAGGTTTTAATGTTACTTACTGAACAGGCTTACTTGTTGTGAGAATCATGAGTTACTGTAGTGATCAACTATGGCAAACACCTGCATAAACATTCCCACATTATGTCTTTGTGGCATTTTCTGAACCACAGTGAGTGCACATGATGAACACGGCGGTCTGCTGCTTGTGTCAGCGAGTGTGTTGGCGGACATGTCTGCTGTTGCTGCTTAGCAGCTTGGGGTATGCTGTTCTGAGGGAGCGGCCGTGCCTGATGACCACCAGCTCCATCTGGCACTGGTCAATGTTGACAAGCACTGAGGTGCTTTTGTCTGTGTTGATGAGGAAGACAACGGTGAACAGAGCCATCTCGAACTCTGGGCTCGTCCCGATGAAGGCGCTGCTGACAGGCTTCACCACGCCGTGCCAGCTGAACTGCAGGTTGAGAACATGGTCGTCCTGATCAGGCTGTGGACAGAAACAGGATCATGTTAAACACACTGAAGGACAAGTTAGAATATTCTTTAAAACAAAACAAAAAAATCTGAAACTCACTATATCGTGCTGCCTGGCTTTGTACCCTTTGTAGTCCAAGTGACTGTTTTTTTCCTGCAGGTAGAACTGGATCCAGCTGTGAAAACCAATAATTTGTGGTCCAGTTTTCATCTCTCCCACAAACACGTGCTCGAATCCACAAGAGTCCAGCCTGTGGAATTTCGTTTAGAAAATAAAGCCATGCTTCAAAACTTTCTACAGATACACAAGTGAGACTAACAAATAGACCTGAGCATCGGGTGTTTTGTCACCTCACCCACTGTTACTTTGTCTGTGGTACAGGTTGAACCAGATCAAATACAGCTGGCTTTTAAATTGCCGCAAGTCAGAGCTGGACTGTCCCTTACTGACCAGGTACTTATGAGCACGCTGTGAAGAAATCACATTAATGCAATCAAAAAATAAATAAATTCTTACACTGTGTAACATAAGCCAGAAGGCCACATGAGAACACACCTGCATCGACCAAAATGATTTCAATTTTTTTTATGTTCTTCATGCACATTTTAACAAACACTTGTCAGGTGAAAAACTGATTGTAAAGGTGTTTAGCACTTGATCTAAGACACTGATGGACATTAGGAGAGATTATAGTTAACCATCAGTTATTTGACAGTGGATTCTCTCTGCATGTCTGTGTGTCTATATGATAAGGTCCACAGAATGTAGTCACTTTTTATTCAAAGTAAGCTTTCACCTTTGCTACAACCTCCACTGACATCAATTTGATAGTCATTTTAATTCTAGAATGTTTAAAATTGTCCTTCACCACAGAGGGGATAGAGGCCTTTCATTTTGACCCAACTTGTGCATGGTAGTCTTTGTTTTCCCATTGAGATTAAAGAAGATAAATACATTTTTTTTTAATAAGAAATCTTGATTGTTAAAATTTGAATGAGTAGAAGAAGAAAAGAAGGACACAAAAGAAAAAAAGAAATACAACCACCAAAGATTAGAGATGCAGACACTATGTTTTTGACATTGCAGTACTTTGGAGTTGTATCTGTTTCTACCTACAGTATTTAACAGACATGAGTGCACTCCTGTCTAATTTTATTTAAATGTCATATGATTCAAAATTGTATAGCCTCAATCATTTCATTGTCTAGGTGGACAGTGTTTCCTCTTTTGACAAATCAAAAACCCTCAGAAAGGCTACAGTATAATTAAATTATAGGGTTCAAAGTAGAAACCCAATGCAACAAACATAAGTATGAATACTCTTTAACCCTTAGAGCCCCACTGACTGTCTCCTGCATCCATATCCACTTTTCATCATGTATCTGTTAATAATGTATCATATCTTTACAAAGTGCTCTACACAAATATCTCAAATTCAGAAAGCTGAGACTGTTCTGAACATTTTGATATGCAACACATGGCATTACTTAAAGTACTGTAAATGGGGAATTTCATAAATATTTTTTCTGCTTTCCTGTTGCTTAATGCTGATAAATTATACCGCAGGTGAAGTTTTTCTGGCCGAGTGATTCTGCTTTTTTCCCCTCTCTGTCCAAGGTGCAGATAACGTCACGGGTTGGATTTGATGACTGCATAGTTTCTTAAATGGACTTGGAACATTCTCTGCCACGGAAACAGACCCACTGAATGGCATGAGCACTGCTGGATGACCCCTGCCTGTGTTGCAAACAACTGTGTGGACTTCTCATCAAATGATTTTTTTCTTTTGTAAAGTTGTGTTATTTCTGTTTGTGTTTCTTCAGCTTTGTAAAACTTTGCAAAAACCTTGTAACTGTTAGAATGGTCTAAGCAGTGAGTCACCCCTTTGATTCTGGTCTGCTTGAGGTTTCTTCCTTAATATTAGAGGGAGTTTTTGCTTACCACTGTTGCCTGTGTGCTTGCTGTGGGGGTTGGTAAGGAAAGACCTTACTTGTGTGATTGGTTCTATATAAATTAAATAAATTGAAACTGAATGGTAAAAATCAATAATAATAATAATAATAATAATAATAATAATAATAAAAACTTACAAGTTTTTTTTCCCAGATAAGTCAGGTGATGGATACAAGAACATTTACAATGACTAAATATTTCAGTAAGGAACTGTACAGTAATTTTGTGTAGAGCAGGCTCACTTAAAAAAAAAAAGATGCAAGCGAGGGGAGCTTCCAAGACACTGATAACTGAAATACAAGCTTCTGTGGATGCGATGGGACAAGTTGGGCATATGGCAACTTTTGCACATTTCTTTACCGCTAAGGCTTCATGATGGACTATGCAACAAAGCAATTTGTGAAAAACAAATTACACACACACACACACACACATATATATATACACACAAAGATGTGAAATTTACACAGGGGAAACCATAAACTGACTTAATCCATTTTCATTTTAAAAATTTCCTCTCTGCCACTCATGAAGCTGTAACTAGCGAAGTAACATGCAAAGGTTGCTATCAGACCAGTTTCTCCAGTCACATCCACAGAAACTCCTTCAGAGTAGTCATCTGCATCTTGGAAGCTTCCCTCACTGGTTTGGGTGGGGACGACATACTCTACATCTACCATTCCATTTGTTACCAACATATTAATTCCAGGACATATTCATATGTTCTTGTATCCATCCTTCAGTTGGGGGGAGTTGGCTATAAACGCAATGATTTAGATGCATTATATTAAAGGATGGTCATACTGGTACTGACACGTTGCATTGAGTTTCACACATATGGGTACTGTATGAAACACCACAACCCATGTGTGTAGTGTTTCATAAGGTACCTAGCCATCTCTGCATTATAATAACGAGCTAAGTTATCCGTTCTACGCGCACGGGTATAGAAGATTAATTTTAGCCAGGTCATTGTATATTTCATGTCATTTAGTTGAGGTGTAGTAAGTTGCATTACATTTTGTGTGTCAATTTTCATAGAGCAATTTTGTCATTCAATGAACTCAAGTGAATGATGATTAAAAAGGTGGTATCATGTCATTATCACTGCAATGCCTGGCATGAAGTGCACAGTAGGTACATTTAAATGAAAAATGCTACCTCAACTCATACGCGGCACGCGCTGGGCTGTTCAGATTGTAATTAAAGTGCACCCTAGCCAGCCGCTACTACATAGCAAGTAAAGTGTTATGCTTGCTACCTGACCTGAGTACTACATGAACTGCGAAATTAAGGGCTCCAGTGAGCAGGTCGTGATCTAATACAAGGCTGACCATGGGTGTGTGTGTGTGTGTTCGTGCATGAACACTTTCAACCAAAGTGCACCAGTGACCTCCCCTTTGGTGCCGACCAGTCACCATACCAAGTTTGGTGTCGATTGCTTAATTACTGTGGTTGTGCATAGCAAACACAAACTGTGCCACATACATACATTGCTATATATATATATATATATATATATATATTTTACATTAAGACTTTTTACTTTTCATTTTAGCCAAACTAAGTGGGTGTGAAGACAAATTATTCTCCTGTAAGAAATGAACAAGTACTTAAACCATAATTTTTTTTTTTTTTTTTAAAAAAGCTGTTCAATATGTTCCCACAGCTGCAGCTGTCACACAACAAACGCATCTTCTTCCAAGTACAGCGTGTTCTGCATGTTAGCATTTTTTTTTCCCCCTTTTGTTCCCAGTGGCAGTCTTTGGTGAGACTGAAGCATTCCACAGTTGCACACAGATGTTCGGATTGTCATACGGAGCGAGTCAGGAAGAGACAAAGCTCCCCAAAGAGATCAGCTGCTGCCCTCAAATCACAAAGACAAAAACAGACTGCAGGCAGTGTCGGAGAACAAAAACACATACAGTGACACCTTACTTGGAGATTAAAAACACAACAACAAACTGAAGTGTTTGTCACATGGAACTGGTTCAGACTGTCAAATGTACCTTCATTACATCAGTCTCCAAGACAGCATCCAGGAAAAGAGTATTCTCAGTCAGCTCCTCTGCTGTGACTCGCTCGGTCACCACCTGTAGACCTTCATAGTATCCAAGAGCTCCATGAACCCTGCAGTAAGAATGTGATTCAGTGAAGCAAAATCTATAACCAACCTGCACACACATGAATATAAAGTAAAAAGTCACACAGAAGAATTAGAAGGTAGTGACTCACGTGAAAAGGTGGTTATGTTCCTCAGTCGGGTCTCATTGACGTGTGAGAATAGAGGCTGTGAGGCATGATCCTGCACTACGTGACTGCCTGAGCTTACGAAACCAGCTTTATTCTAGACACGGCAAACAGAACAAGAACTCTTCAGAAACTGTGGCAGAAATGGTCTTAAAATGAGTGAAAACCTGCTCCACACCTGAACGGAGATGGTGTAGTCAACTCTAGGGGTCATACGGTTCACATCCAGACTCCACAGCTCGTTGAAGAGTCTGGATATTCCTGGTTGACAGTTGGTCTGCCTCAAGGAAAAAGTCACCATCAATGCAGAAAACTTAAGCTCTCCCTCACTACATTTAGTCAAAAGGAAACTGGGGAAGAAAGAAAAAAAAAAAAAAATCTACAGCTGTACCTTGACGCATTCAGTCCAACGACAAACGCAGCGAGGAAAAATACTCTGCAGATTCTGCACATATTTGACACATTAAAATGATATACACAGAAACACTGTTTTTCAAGTTAAAGTTTTCAGCTTGTAGAAAAGTAAACAAATGTAACTGTCGGGCCAGTTTCTCTACAGAGAAACAGAAGACAAACACATGAGCTAAAATAGTCTCATTACCTTTATACAATTAAAAGAACTAAAAACAGAAACTCACTTTGCCCCCATGTTCTTCTCAAAAGCCTCCACTCGTGTAGCTCAGAGAGCAGTAAAGAAGTTAGTACTTCCACCCCAAAACCTCGGTCAGACGCAATCTGTCTGACCAACAGGGGGCGCTGTGCCACACAATCTGATGTTCATTCATTCATTCATTGGAGGGGCTGGAGCCTATCCCAGCAGTCATAGGGTGAGTAAAGAAAGGAAAAGTGGCAAATGGTTTAACTTACTTTATTGATGTTAAACTGGAAACTAAAAAAACAAACAAACAAAAAAAGAAACAATTTTCTAAGGTAGATGAGAGCTGCATAATAATAGTAATAATAATTTTAAAAACCTGAATATGACAATTACATATATATATATATATATATATATATAAAACAATGCAATAGCCAATGGGACTCTTGTGAAAATCCAAATATGTTTAAAAAAAAAACACACACAAGACTGTCATGCTATTATATTAACATATTTGGATGTCAATACATTGTGATATTCTTTAGACTACGTGCCGTCCTGTAGGAGGTGTACTGAAAACAATGCATGCAAAATATTGCTGGTAAGTTAAAAAAAACTTCAATACACGATAAAACATAAGGACACTGTGCATTCAATTAGAAAGATGAATGTTCTAAAAAATAGCAGCTGCTTTGGAGTTGTACAATTTACACTAAACATTGCTCAGCTTTAGTACTTGATGAATTCCATCTATTTCCTGCAACTGACTCCATAGTCAAAAGATTACATACATAAAAAAAAAAAGAGGAGAAAGAGATCATATATACATCTTTGTTTGCATTTCAAGATGTCAAAGTGTCCATCTGTTATATTAGTATATAAATGGGTATCTCCAGAATCCAGCTGGCAGGAAAAAACAAGTGGCGATGCCCCTAAATTTTTCTCTTAGTCATCAAAAGGCAGCAATGCAGAAACAGTTCAGGAACAATCAAAGGGGATACGCTCTCACAACACAACATTTCTAATGGGGGGAAACACAAGAAAAATACTTTTGGCTCATATGTGAATAGAACACTTAAAGAAGCTGGAGTGTTAACTGTGTGCCGAGTCATTGGCACAGAGTTGGGTGGCAGCACTCTCAGGCCCCGCGCGTTAAGAGTCCTCATCTGTTACACTCGGGTTGGGAGAATTTGAAACTTCTTTGAAGAATTCATCATCTTTGAGCATGCTCTGATAAAGAGCACAACACAGAAATGACAGTATGTTAATGTCACACCAGCTTGTGAAACTGACCTCGAGGATGGAACGATATAAAAAACATCAAAAAGTTTTTACCGTTAGATTTTGTATGCCTTCAGAAAAAGCACCGATCTGTCTCACAGTTCCCTCAGAGTCCTCCATCTGCAAAATGAGAAGGATGTGCTCTAAACACCATAAACTGAGATCTGCAGCTGCGATTAGAAAGGATTTGAAAAATGCGAGCTGCTGAAACAACAAAATTACAATTTTTTGTTAAAAGTACGTTTATTTGAATGAAAATCATGCAACTCCCATTTCCCAGGTGAGGAGAACGCAGCACTAACCCTCACCTGATCAAGCCTGTCGAGGTCGTCCTCGTAAATCTGAAGCTCCATCCCAAGGCCTTTCTGGAAACCTCGTCCCTTTGGCATCTCCACATCCAAAGGACACACATACTCCTCACAGTCATCTTGCCGCTTCTTTCTCAGACTGCCCGAAATGACCTAAGGCCAGTTTCCTTGGCTGTTACATACGAGCAGGGTGAAAACATCAATCACCACATGCTATATTTAGACATTCCTGCAGAAACGCACCACTGTTTTAGAAGCTGCACAAAAATTCATTGTCGGGTTAAAAAATATTCTTATTTCATATAAAATTCAGTGACTTTTTCCGCAAAGTGTTACTTGTTACCTTGACTTTCGTTTGGGCTGTAAGAAGAGTGTAATCTGGGTTTTCAAGACACTCCTGCTTGAGTTGCTGGGCCTCCGAGCCGACCAGGAGGCTGAAGTGCGTGGCGAGGTGGCGGCGCAGCAGAGTCTTGTTGGGAGGGATGTTTAGCAGCAGTGCCATAGTCTCCACATTGAAGCGTGGCTCCAGAACCTGATTGAGAGTAAACAGGAGTGAGCAGAGGACAGTCTTTTTTAAAAATTTTTTTAAAGTCAAAGTCTCTCACCATCAGGCCTCCGTGCACACCGCTGCCTCTGAGGTTGGGAGCGTATTCAGCTGAGGTCCACGGACCGCAGCCACTCCATCACTCTGTGGTTGGTCCACTGGGAAATCTCTGCTGGTGAAATATTGTTCTACCCAAAAATGAAGAGGTCGACTATAATCATAATTTATGATCAGATTACAGCACATACTAAATAACTGGTGAATGTGTACAACTGTTAATGCCTTGTTCACACAGCAGATAATTAGGCTGATATTGGGACCCGATCTTCCCCTTCCAACAATCTTAAGGACGCCCCTGACTATCGTGATGACGCTAAAGATAATCTTATCAGATATTCCTGCCATGTGGTGTGTTAAGAGCACTCTGATCTGCTCAGAAGGACATCAGGAGTGCTCAGACCACAATTGGGGATATTCAACATGTTGGGATTGTCTCGGCCTGATACTGCCATGTATGTGGTGTCCCACGAACACAAAGAATATGCAGCCTGCTGAATGTGACGTGCAGCCAAATCAGAAAGCTGCACTGTATTTTTTTTCCTTCCTCTGTTGTGAATAGTCCACAACTATCTCCGTTTGTTTACGCTGATAGTCGCGTTTAAATCTCGAGATATTTTGCAAGATTTCCATCTGACCTGGGAATGTTCGCATGTGGGTGTGTTGTCTTTATTGGTGGCTGAACACCCACACACTGTACGACCAAAACTGTTAGATGTACGATTTATTTATTATTTTATCTCCCACGTGTGTGGTCTCTCAGGTTTTGGAAACTTACAGATAATTTTAAAATCTTACAGTGTGAACCAGGCTTTAAGCTGTTGGGTTCTGTGGTCACACCTCGTCAGATGGCCTGCGGCGTAAGCAGTTCGGCTCATAGTTGTTGAGGTCGGAGCAACTTGAATAGCTCTCGTGATACTGAGGTGAGGCAAGACACTCCCCACCTTCAGAGAAGCAGGTCTCCTGAAGAACAAAGCAGTTTTGTTTAAATGACAGCACTGTGGACTCTGGTACAGAAGCCGACATGAAGAACTGAGCTGGAATAGATTTGGAGGCTGTGGTGCAACTCAGATAGATTCATCATGCAGCCCATGAGCCCAATGTGTTACAGCTGGTGTTCACTAAGAATACCTGCAAAATTACTGAGTATTGAACTAACAATTAGGTGTTTTTTTTTAAAACCTAAATCTATATGCATTAATGTTTGAAATCTGTTGGAAATTTTCAAAATCCAAAGTAGCAAGATGCTAAATTTGTAAATAACGGTCTATTGCTGTATTCCATGCCATCGGAACTCGGGTGGGAAATGAGCTTCAACACAGAAAAGTGCAATAGAAAGTCATTCAAGTCAGAATTCCAAGTGGGAAACTCAGAAAGGATCTATGAGACCGAGGTCACCAATCTGACATCACAGAAATGTAGCGGCGCACACACATGAGCAGCAAAAGAATAACAGTTAATTACATTTTTACTTGTATGTAGTTGTTGGATGTAGTAAAACATATCTGACAGGTTCTGTCTTCAGTGGTGGACCTTGGTATTGCTCTCAATACAGTGGTGGGTCACAAACGTCTGACAATCCCCCCTCACAAGATGAAGAATGAAAATATTGTAGAAAGGAGCTCGATGTCTTTGATGTACTGAATCAGACATCAGAAATATAGAGTCTAAATTAAAGACTTCAGACATGGAACTGAAAGCAGCATTAACTCCAAGGGCTCAGAGACCAGCACTGTTTCAGACCTGTACAAATTTTAAAATGTCAAAAATAATATTTAAGCCATTGCTTTGAAATCAGCTGGGTTTGAGCCACATCCTGACCCCAACTGAGAAAATATGTTCAGTTTGCATGTAACCCGTGTGTAAGGCACCTGACTGTAATCAGGTGCTGCAGTCATGCATGTCCTCTGTGTTCAGAGGTACTGGAAAGGAGGGGGGATAAGGGATTTTGACCATTTGAGCCCAAAATCAAGAGTCTTCTTGAGGTCACAATGCCAAACACACATACCAAGTTTGGTGACAATCAGGCTTTTCTGAAAGAAATTGTGTGTTCTGGAAGTCAGAATTCACATTATGGATCAATGATCAGCTGGTGGAAATTACTGCACATGGGGAGCCAATGCGTGTTCACACGGACTGATCATTTACTGCTCTGATATATTCAATCATCTTTACACATTATTCCCCATTTTGACAGCTTTTTGTTATACATCAATATACAAGGTCTGTGAGAAAAGTATCCAACCTTTTTATTTTATGCAAAAAATATATGGATTTGAGTCATATGTTTTTACGTCAGCCAAGCTTGAACCTTCGTGCGCTATGCGTGAGTTTTTTCACGCTTGTCGGTTTGCGTCATTCGCCTGTGGGCAGGCTTTGAGTGAGCACTGGTCCCACCCCTCTCGTCGGTTTTTTTCATTGCGAGGAAATGGCGGAATGATTGGGCTTTGTTCCATCAGAATTTTTTCAGAAACTGTTAGAGACAGGCAGCTGGAAACCCTTCGGAAAATTCACATGGCTTTCGGTGAAAATTTTATGGGCTTCACGGACGATTAAGGAGTGTTACTACCGCTTTAAGGACGGCCCACAATGGTGCACGGACGCACCGCGCTCCGAGCCATGATGACAGGCAGAAACCACCATTTCATTTCTAAACGGGTGGCTGTGTCGATCCGGGACCGTCGTGTGCAATTTCTCTGGTTATCACAAGAGCTGGACATCAGGCATTTTCCGGCAGATTTCACTTTTAACAAGAGATTTTGTCATGGAAAGCCGCACGGAGGCTTCGCGCGTCACGAGAGCCGCTGATGGAGCGAGACAAAGAACACCTCCGTTTTGGAGTGTCAGAGGACAAGTTGGGACATGCCTATCTCGGCCTTCAGTGGCTTACCAGTCGAGTGAGTATAAGAGAAATTGTGGAGACCTGGGCAATGATTCTGATGATGGAGATGATCCCTCTTTTGTTCTGGATGAGGAACCCGAGCAGGTGGGTCCCACTGACGTGACAATCTCCACAGCTTCTGTTTGCAGTCTCTCCACGCCTCAGGCATTATAAGCTGCGTCCCAGCGCAGAGTCATGGAACTCAGAGATGCAGACACACACTGCTCCAGCAGTGACTCTAGGCCACGTTTTGTTAAAGCGTAGCGATCAACGTTAGCTTCGGTTTTTGTTTTGTTCCTCTTGGGCTCTTGGTTTGCAGACTATTCGGTGATAAAGCTCTGTCGTCCACCTTTTTCTCAACGAACTGTGACTTTCTTACTTTATCCCTTCGTTCAGGAATCGTCGTATGCCATGTGACTGGTCCATAACTGTGGACTTGTGTGCCTTTCCACTTTCAAACGTTTGGAGTGAAGCCCTCCTACTACCTTTAGACAATGATTTCCTGGTTAAGGAATTTTGGGCTGCGATGAGTCGATATTGGCTGCAGTCAGTCAGCACGCGACACAAAAACACAGCAGAAACCGAATGTCCTTCACTTTCTGCTAAAACTATCGGTGGCAAACATGTCTGACTGATACCCAACACGCCAAATCTATTCCGTAGAGACACTGAAAGTGATGTGTGTCAGTGCATCTCTGAAGGTTCCACTGGTGATGTCCAATCTGTGTAACTGCACGGAGTCGGTACAGATACTCACCACTGTCATGTAGTGCAGCATGCGACCATCCATCCTCCCCTCATCAAACTGTGTCTTATATTGAGGCAGGCCGATGTCATCCAGCCACCCTGAGAGGAAAGACTCAAGCTGACATTACAACTTTTCCAAGTAAACCTTAATATTACAAGCACATGCATCAGATTCCCTTTGACCTCCACCTCAAAATTCATTCATCTCCATTTGAACTGGGTAAAGTGAGTGTGTTGCACTAGCAGTGGTGAGCACAGCTAACCAAAAAATTAGCTTTGATAACAGATAATCAGCTAACTGAAAAGTTATCTTTTATAAAGCTAAACCGATAAACCACCCAAAAAAAATGATCAGAATCTACAAATAACTTCCAGTATTGTCTCTGAAAAAGGTACACTTGCAACAACTAGCAAGCTGATTTTAAGTTTTAACACCACAATCGCTTCTGGTAGCATCAAAGGCTACAGACCCCAAACAATGAGTCCAGCACGTCTGTCTTTTGTGCCTCCTGCCCACTGCTGGAAGCTCCTGTTTACTACATGGCTTCCAGCAGAGAAGCTCAACTCTGTACTCAATAGCAGCGTTGCCGTGAGGCGGAGGTCTTGGAAAATAAAGCAGTCCTGACTTATGGTTTGGTTTCTAAATAAAATTAATACTGACAGAATAACTCCATTAATGTCAATTCTGTCATTTGTACAAAGTTAAAATATAACATATAATTTATTGTTGAATAATGCATTCATTCTGAAGTTTTATAACAAACACAGACAGATGGCAAAGGATTATGGGTAAAATGTGCCTCCGCTAACACTGATTGGTTGACTCATTCATTCTATGTGAGGTGTGTTGTGTGTAGGTGTTTACAGATAAATGTGCTTTTGTAAAATAGGCCATTTTTTTTATTTGTTAAAAAAAGGCATTAAAAAAAAGCCAAGTTGTAATGAGATAATCGTCTGATATAACCGTGTCAAAATAAATATAACACTGCCAACTACTGGATGCTCAGTACTAGGGCGAATACTGCCATGAACACTACTGGCCAGTAGATGGCAGTAGAGACCGTGAAAACGTGCCAAAACAAAATTCCAGATAATCCGTGTCTGCTATATTTAAGATGCGTGGAATTTAATAAACGCAAACTGAATTTCAGACATCTTTTATATATTACTCTGGAACAAAGACAACAGACAGTGTTTGATATAAGCCAGACGATAAAGAGCAAACAGGAATCGATTGCAATGATTCCAATTGAAAATATTGCCGGTCCCAAGCCCGGATAAATGAGGACGTTTGCGTGAGGAAGGGCAATCCAGCGGTAAAACAAGCCAACCCAACTATGCAGACTAACAATCAAATTTCCATACTGGATCGGTCGCGGCCCGGGTTAACAACGTACGCCACCGGTGCTGTTGCCCAACAGGGTGCCGGTGGAATTTGGGCTACTGCTGGGCGAAGACGACGAAGAACAGGAGGAGAACGTTTCTACAAACAGCGAGGAGAAGAAGAAAACTAGAGGGTGGGAATGAGAGTGGAGACTTTGAATGTGGGTAGTATGACTGGTAAAGGGAGAGAGCTGGCTGATATGATGGAGAGGAGAAAGGTAGATATATTGTGTGTGCAAGAGACCAAGTGGAAGGGAAGTAAGAGCAGGAGCATCGGCGGTGGGTACAAGTTGTTGTACCATGGTGAGGACAGGAAGAGAAATGGTGTTGGTGTCATTTATTGGAAGAGTATGTTAAAAGTGTGTTGGAGGTAAGCGAGTGTCTGACAGGGTGATGAGTGTGAAGTTGGAAATTGAAGGGGTGATGATGAATATCATCAGTGCATATGCCCCACAGGTAGGTTGTGAGATGAAGGAGAAAGAAGATTTCTGGAGTGTGTTAGATGAGGTGGTGGAGAGTGTGCCCAAGAGTAGTGATAGGAGCAGACTTCAATGGGGATGTTGGTGAAGGGAACAGAGGTGATGAGGAAGTAATGGGTAGATATGGTATCAAGGATAGGAATGGGGAAGGACAGATGGTAGTTGATTTTGCAAAAAGGATGGAAATGACTGTGGTGAATACCTAATTTAAGAAAAGGGAGGAGCACAGGGTAACATAAGAGGAGGAAGGTGCACACAGGTCGACTACATTCTTTATAGGAGATGCAAGCTAAAAGAAATCAGAGACTGTAAGGTGGTGGCAGGAGAGAGTGTCGTTAGACAGCATAGGATGGTTGTTTGTAGGATGACTTTAGAGGTAAAGAAGAAGAAGAAGAGAGTCAGAGCTCAACAAAGGATCAGATGGTGGAAGCTGAAGGAGGAAGACTGTTGTGTGAAATTTAGCGAGCAGGTGAGAGAAGCACTGGTTGGAGGGGAAGCAATTTTGGACAACTGGAAAGTACTGCAGATGTGGTGAGGAAACAGCTAGGACAGTACTGGGTATGACATCTGGACAGTGGAAGGAAGACAAGGAGACTTGATGTGGTGGAATTGAAGAGGTCCAGGAAAGCATAAGGAGGTTGCCGAAAATGTTTTGGGATAGTCAGAGAGATGAAGAAAGTAGACAGGAGTACAAGGAGATGTGGTGTAAGGTGAAAAGAGAAGTGGCAAAAGCAAAGAAAAGGCATATTGCGAGCTGTACAAGAAGTTGAATAGTAAGGAAGGAGAAAAGGACTTGTACCGATTGGCCAGACAAAGGGACAGAGCGAAAGGATGTGCAGCAGGTTAGGGTGGTAAAAGATGTACATGGTAATGTGCTGACAAGTGAGGAGTGTGTACTGAGAAGGTGGAGGGAATATTTTGAAGAGCTGATGAATAAAGAAAATGAGCGAGAGAAAAGGCTGGCTGATGTGATGAGAGGAAATCAGGAAGTACAAGAAATTAGTAAGGAAGAAGTGAGGGCTGCTATGAAGAGGATCGAGAGTGGAAACGCAGTTGGTCCAGATGACATTCCAGTGGAGACGTGGAAATGTCTAGAAGAGATGGCAGTAGAGTCTCTAACCAGACTGTTAATAAAATCTTGAAAGTGAGAGGATGTCTGAGGAGTGGAGACGAAGTGTGCTGGTTCCTATTTTCAAGAACATGGGTGATGTGCAGAGCTGCAGTAACTACGAGGCATAAGCTGATCAGCCACAGCATGAAGGTATGGGAAAGAGTAGTAGAAGCTAGGCTTAGAAAACAGGTGAAGATCTGTGAGCAGCAATATGGTTTCATGCCGAGAAAGAGCACTACAGATGCAATGTCTGCTCTGAGAATACTGTTGGAGAGGTACAGAGAAGGCCAGAAAGAGTTACATTGTGTGTTTGTGGACTTAGAAAAAGCTTAGGATAGGGTGCCAAGAGAGGAGCTGTGGTATTGTATGAGGAAGTCTGGAGTGGCAGAGAAGTATGTTAGGGTAGTGCAGGACATGTACAGGAATAGTGTGACAGCGGTGAGATGCGCAGTCGGAATGACAGACCCATTCAAGGTGGAGGTGGGATTACACCAAGGATCAGCTCTGAGTCCTTTCTTGTTTGCAGTGGTGATGGACAGGTTGACAGATGAGATCAGACAGGAGTCCCCATGGACTATGATGTTTGCAGATGACACTGTGATCTGTAGTGAGAGTACAGAGCAAGTTGAGTCTAGTCTAGAGGGGTGGAGATATGCTTTGGAGAAAAGGGGAATGAAAGTCAGTAGAAGCAAGACTGAGTACATGTGTGTGAATGGGAGGGAGCCCAGTGGAATAGTGCAGTTACAAGGAATAGAAGTGGTGAAAGTAGATGAGTTTAAATATTTGGGGTCAACTTTTCAAAGTAATGGAGAGTGTGGTAGCGAGGTGAAGAAGAGAGTGTAGGCAGGGTGGAGGCAGGAGTGATTTGTGACCGAAGAATATCAGCAAGAGTGAAGGGGAAAGTTTACAAGACAGTAGTAAGACCAGCTATGTTGTACGGCTTAGAGACGGTGGCACTACCAAAAAGACAGGAGGCAGAGCTGGAGGTGGCGGAGCTGAAGATGTTGAGATTCTCTTTGGAGTGACAAGAATGGACAAGATTAGGAATGAACATAGAGGGACAGCTCAGGTGGGACGGTTTGGAGACAAAGTCAGAGAGGCGAGATTGAGATGGTTTGGACATGTGCAGAGAAGGGACCCAGGGTATATAGGGAGAAGGATGCTGAGGATGGAGCCACCAGGCAGGAGGAGAAGAGGGAGGCCATAGAGGAGGTTATGGATGTGCTGAGGGAGGACATGCAGGTGGTTGGTGTGACAGAGGAAGATACAGAGGACAGGGTGAGATGGAAACAATTGATCTGCTGTGGCGACCCCTAACGGGAACAGCCGAAAGACAAAGAAGAAGATTAGTATGGGATCAAAAGAAATAAGCCTTTTTTTGTGACCAGTTCTCCTTTACCTGGAGACAATAGAGCGGTTTCTTCTAGAATCAGCTCTCCTCTGTTTATGGAGGATAGAACTGTGCATCTACTATAAAACATTTAACATTTTAGATCTCATAGATATTTGTAACTATTCAGCTTTGTTTACCACATCTGCAAAAATACGTTAGCAGTCTAAAAATTATCGGACCAAAACTTATCGGAAGATAATTAGTCCGATGATGGTTTTCAAAGCTATCTGAAAAGCTAATCCGATAATGAAAACAATATCTTCGATAATTAGCAGTTAGCAGAACTGTGCACTGGTACTCACTCGTCACCCAGTTATAGTCCAGTTTCCCCTTGGTATCATCTTCTTCGGAGCCAAGCGCCTGCAGAGCCAGTTGCAGCTTCTTTCTGTGGAGTGGGTGCTTGATGCCCAGCTCCTACAAATCCACGAGGAGGAAACAAGTCAACCAACCAGCACGGATAATCTCTACCTCTACTGTGGGTTCTAAACTAATGTTTTGCTTTGTCTCACTTTCTCCAGATCCTGCTGTGAGGCCTGCAACAGAGTCTGTCCAGAAGAGATCCACACACGAGCCATGTTGACGTAAAGGCCGAGACCCTGCTCTTGCAGCCAGTCGCACACCTGATCCTTTGGCCAACGAGCAAACGGTGCATCCACATCACTAAGAAAAATAAATTGCATTACAAAACTGAAGCCAGTCACAGGAACAGCGGAGAAACGGCTTAAGATGTAAAGATGAGAGTATAGCAAGGGAAGAAGTGTGTACTGTACCTGCAGTGATTCTGTGCACAAACAAACAAACCCATTTTTGTCTGTTTTACTAAACAACTCCCCAAGTTAACTCAGGATAATCAGGTACTGAAACCCCATGCTCAGTCACATCATGTACTGACTTACTTGTTGCCTCGTTGCAGGTCACGAGACCAACCCAGCCTGGGTCCTGCTGTGGCTCGCACTCCACCCCTCTTGAACTGACCCTCTGGTAAATTATCATCCAGGTTAAAAGTAGTAGACTGACTTCTTTTAATCCTATTTGTATAAAAAAAAAAAGAAGAAGAAGTTGGAACTAAAAACTACAACCTCAAACATCTACACACACACACACACACACACACACACAATTTTCTACTAAGTGCCAGCACTACTGACTTTCCAAAGAGTTTCTTAATTCCTTTGGATTTTTTCCTGCTCTCTGGGGTGGTAGGGAGCGTGTGGGTGCTGTCACTGTTGGATGATCTCTGAGGCAGCCCAGCTAGATCCAGATGATCAGTGCCTTGTCGCTCTGTTTCAGCTGTACATACATACAAAAATGAGTATTAACATGTTGACTATGATCAAAATGCACAAAAAACAGAAATGCACAACAATTCCAAAACAAACAGAGGTAATGACGGTGGGCATAAACAGACCCTGGCATGCATGCATGAGACACAGCTGAGAACTTACGCCAGCCATACACTACAGGACGATACCATAAGAATCGGTGTTAGGCCACAGAGAATTGCATACTACTATATTGTATGGAGGAACTACAAAAAAGGCTTGTGTTGCTAAAATGAGACTGTCGTAGTTTCAACTTTTGCAATGCGACCGATGTAGTATTTCCTGTATAGCATCATAATGGGTATTGTATGGTGTTGGATACATGTTATTACAGCAGAGAGGCACACAATCGTCCTTCCCAATGGCCACAAAATTTCATACGTTGTTGAAACTCTGTACAAGAACAGCTGAAATAATAAAAAAAAAAACCCCTGTGTGCCTTGAAAGAAACAGACTTGTAACGTGCATACAGATGTGCACACACCCATGGATCCTTGGAGTGGCCATAAAGAAAAAGTATAAAGCTCAAAATGCTATTGCGTGTACACAATTCTTTCCCATGATTTTATTAATGTGCGTGCAAGCACAAATTAAATAATTTTGTCAGCACCTAGTATGGCCAAGACATTGATTCCTAAATCTGCATGCATGCATCTCTTAAGAAACAAAGTAATAAATCCCAATCAGGCCCTGAGGACCACTGATGTTGCCGTTTATCCCCATATTCCATAGCATGAAGCATATGAGAGTGACTCCCATGGATTGAACACAGGTTAGTTGCCCAGTCAAGGCTGGCACCCAATGACAGCTCAGTAAGCCTAGACAGTGCAGATGAAGTGAACACAAAATGCAGAAGTTTGGATCTGGATTACGCTGTCTATGATACAGCAGTAAAGCATCGTGTAGTGTATGGCCAGCTTAAGATTATTCATGTACTCAAAAAGGATGCTTATGCATGGTTAAAATAGGTTTATATCAGATAAAAAAAACTCATTAGTTGTTTTGTTTTGCCACTGAATGGAGAAACAAAGGTTTGTGGCAAAAGACAATTATTAAAGATTTTATAGGATGAGTTTCACATCTAAAGTAGTAATTATTTAATTAAAAGCTGGGTTTAGACACAGCATCATATTTAGGACAGGTTTTTAAAAGGAAAACAGAGTGAAGAAGAAGGGAAAAAAAGACATGCAGGGACAGGCAAACCAACATATACAACACAGTTGTACTGTATGTTGCAGAGACATTTGAGGTGAAATAATTGCTGGTAATGAGGCTGCTTTCAAAGAAATGCAGCGACTGAAACATCATGGCAGCTAAATAAAGAGACCAAGAACAAATAAAGTGAAGATCCTTGTAGGATTCTTCTTTGCCTTCATCCCACTACAACGACCTGTGGTCTATACTGTACCTAGCATGGGCGCACTCACACTCCGGCTGCGGTCTTCATGTGTTACAAAACACACACACAACAAGGCCCAACAGAAAAAAGAACAAGACAGAGGGCAGATATTATCAAAAGACCAACAACAGAAACAGGACTAGAGAGGTGGAAACACACATGGGTACAATACACACAATAAAGCACTTACGCAAGACCAAAGGCATATAAAACCCACAGAAGCAGACCTCTGCAATTAAAACGTAGACCACATTTTGTTTGGATTGCAAATTACCATCTCAGTCCATACGGTTTGTTCCGTCAGTGTAGCTTAGGACTATAAAAAGCTAGCCACAGCAATATAAAAGGTCCATTATGAGATTATTCCTCTCTGGGAAACTACATCATCACCATCAAGTTGTTATAGTAGTCACACTCAAATTAATAAAAATGCAAGTTAAAAACCCCAGCTAGTTTTCAGGCTCGTATCTTGTGTACGAGCACTATAAATGTACTTTGTATCATTTGTCAAACATGTTAAAAAAGGCACTCTTGAAATATTTATTCCCAAAAATCCCTATCTGTTTAGTAAATGTTTTGCATGATGGACCCTGACTAAAAGGATGCTTTTCCTCCAACTGCTCATCACCTGGAGCAGTTTGAATAAAGTACAGTCAGAGGTGAGTGTTTGGATGATATTTTTTCACTTCCTAAAATGTCCTGTTTGTGACTTCAAATGTCTGTCTTTTTTTTTTTGTTTGTTTTTTTTTGGTGGATAGTAACTAAGCTAGTAACTGTGCAAGGCAGGGTGGTATCCATCTCCATGTTTCTCGCTAGCATGTTTTACCCATTTCCAGACTGCCCAATCCTATCATGGCATTAATCCTGCTTCACATCACCGATGCTCCTACTGTTGTCTCCGTGAAAATTAAAGGAGAACTAAGTAAATTTTTGACCTCAACAGTTCAATGACTTGTTTTTGGAAGAATGGGGGCTCTCTCTCCCCCACCAGGGTTCGCGTAGCAGAAAACTAGCCTTGCAACTTCAGAGAATACGACCAGAGTCGCGTGAATGAGAGTCTCAGGTCTCACGTGAAACATGAACTGCTTTACAGCAATGCAGCAACAACAACACATACCGGCTCCTCTGTCGAGGCTTACACATTCATAAACATGACAGAGCCAGCGGAGGGAAGGGGGGGCAGGGGACCTGCTGTCGGAAGAAGTGAGGAAGAGAAAAAAAATGCATGACAGATCGAGGGGTCACACAGGTCAACCTTGGTCAGACTTTCTTGGAAAAGCACAGCTGAAAGATAAAGTGTGAAAAACAGCATGAAGGACCTGCATTCTTGCTGCTGGGGGAAGTTGTGGAGTGGAGTTCACCGTGAAAGCATGACGTATTTCCTCACTGATGGAGCATGTACTCAGCGAGAGCACGTGCAGAGGCATCTGCCTAAGCTAAACTCTGTTCTCTGTGTATTTCTGTGGGTTGTTGGTGTTTGTGTTGGTGGTGGAGAGGGAGGGACTGCAGTGAATTTTTATGACAGTTTTGTGACATACATACTGTGACCAAGAACCTGAAGAAGCAGCCAAAAACTGACCAAAGTTGCAAAGTTCTCCTTTAAGTCATCATACATAAAAGTTCCACACTGAATCAGTGACTACAAAAATGACTGATCTCCTCTTGAAGATAGTCAGCTACTAAAAAAAGTAGTTTGTTCTTACCAAGGTTTGGAGTGCTGGCTGTCTTCTTGCCCCCGCGGATCTTGAAGAAGCCCTTCCCAAAAGATGAACGGGCCTTTCTCGTGCCAAAAGCGTCATCCTCTGTGGTGGCAGGTAAGGTGGCAGAGGGACACATGGGTGGCTTATCACAGAGTTTACTGCTGTGGTCACTTGAATTCTAAGAGAACAAAAATTCACAGCTGTTACCTTCAACGATAATGAAACTCTTTCAGGTGTATCAGTATCAATTTAGTGTCATGTTTAAGTTCAGCAGTAAATTACACTGAAAGGTTGCACCTACATTTTTATAATGTAGGATCAAATAAGATTTCAGTTTCATAATTGGGGAAACAGGGTTGGTAAGGTTGGACCTTACTCGTGTGAAGAGCACTGTGGCAGCACTGTTGTGATTTAGCGCTATACAAATAAACTGAATTGAGATTTAATTTATGGTAAAAAATGACTTACAGTTTTAACTCCATGGTTTGATCTCAGATGTCTAATTACAAACGGAGTCTTTCTGACATACACAGCCTGCATAAAGTCTTAAAATACGAGGTCTGTCCAAAAAGTAACGGACCTTTTTATTTTTTTCAAAAACTATATGGATTTGAATCATGTGCGCTTGCATCAGCCAAGCTTGAACCTTCGTGCGTATGCGAGAGTTTTTTTCACGCCTGTCGGTTGCATCATTCGCCTGTGGGCAGGCTTTGAGCGAGCGCTGGTCCAGCCCCCTCGTTGGATTTTCATTGTCAGGGAAATGGCTGAGCGACTGCCGCTTTGCTCCTTAAAAATTTTTTCAGAAACTGTGTGAGACAGCCAGGTGGAAACCATTCGCAAAATTCAGATGGCTTTCGGTGAAGATTCTATCGGCGTCGCACAGATTAAGGACCATTATAACCGGATTAAAGACGGCCCACAATGGCGGAGGGCGTGCCGCGCTCCGAGTGGCCATCGACAGGCTGAAACGACCAGATCATTTCCAAAGTGAAGGCTGTGTTGATCCGGCACGTCGTGTGACTACCAGAGAAATCGCAGAAAATGTGGACATCAGCACTTTTGCGGCACATTCCACTGTGCCGCTCATGGCGCACAACAAACACCTCCGTGTTGGAAGTCTCACAGGACATGTTGTGGCATGCCCAGCTGTTACACAATTTCTCGGATACTCACTCGACTGAAAAGCCACCGAAAGCCGTCTGAATCTTCCGAATGGTTTCCAACACGGAGGGGTTTGTTGTGCGCCATGAGCGGCTCCGTCCCGACGTGCGAATTCGTCTGCACGTCTTTCATTATAAAATCTCCTGTAACAGTGGAATGTGCAGCAAAAGTGCTGATGTCCACATTTTCCGGGATTTCTCTGTTAGTCACACGACGTCCCGGATCAATACAGCCTTCACTTTGGAAATTATCTGGTTGTTTCAGCCTGTTGATGGCCACTCGGAGCGCGGTGCGCCCTCCGCTGGTGCGGGCCGTCTTTAATCCGGTTGTAATGGTCCTTAATCTGTGTGACGCCGATATAATCTTCACCGAAAGCCATCTGAATTTTCCGAATGGTTTCCACCTGGCTGTCTCACAGTTTCTGAAAAAATTTTCATGGAGCAAAGCGGCAGTCGCTCAGCCATTTCCCTGACAATGAAAATCCAACGAGGGGGCTGGACCAGTGCTCACTCAAAGCCTACCCACATGCGAATGACACAACCAACAGGCGTGAAAAAACTCACACATGCACACAAAGGTTCAAGCTTGGCTGATGCAAGCGCACGATTCAAATCCATATAGTTTTTGAAAAAATAAAAAGGTCCGTTACTTTTTGGACAGACCTTGTACATGAGAAATGTCAGGTGAGCTTCCCTCTAAGACGACAGAGGAAACAGAATGGAACCTCCTGTAAGTTATAATAAATTGTTGCTTTGAAAGATATTACCTATCAAATACCTAAAAATGAGCAATCATCTATGTCCTCTGTGAATTCTCATGCATGACTGAGTTAACAAGACTACATCTGCAACATGACAACAGACAAAAGGGCTACTTTGTACTGCAAGCATTCACAAAGTATTAAAAGTTTTATGTATTACTATTAAAACATTGCAGGTCTGAGTTCATGATGTATGCGTCAGTGTGTGAGCAAAAAAGAGAAACAGAAAATATTAGCAGTGTTCATAGGCAACGTGATGCCCAGGAGGTTAGTGCACTTGATTCTAGATCAGATGGTTCCTGGTTCGAGCCCAGGAACACCCCCTGCCCATTCTACATGTAATGTGGAGTTGCGTCAGTAAGGGCATCTGGCATAAAACTTCTGCCAAATCAACATGTAGCTCCATCTGGGATCTGCTGTGACAACCCAGAGTGGAAAAAAGGGAGAAGCCAAAGCAACTTTCATTAGCTGTATTCATAATAAATGAACATTTTTCTGCAATGTAACGGTTTTTTGTTAAATTCAAGAATTTATTTTTCAAAATAAGCAATTTTCACTAAAAATGGATGTGCTACCTTTTCATTATTCTTGCTCTTCAGGTTGTCCTGGCTGCCAGACTTTGTGACATCTTGAATACTGTAAAAAGAAAGGTCATAATAATGGAAACTTCAAACATCACAGTGACCTTGTGTTAATCACTTAATCAAGCAGAAGAAGATGACGACGCAAGTCCTACATCGGTTCTCAGGCCCATTTATGTCGGTTCTTATCTCTGGAATCCGTAGTGCGAAGTGGATGAGAGTCTACAACTCCCCTTGAACAGGGTGCCAGGCAGACACAGGTTACTTCCCCAGCACAGGCCAGTACCCGTTTAGAGCTGGGTGGACTAGGACAATGTTGATTAAGTGTGCTGTCCAAAGACAGACAGGTGGCGTGAGCTGTATTTGAACTCAGCTATGTTCAGGTCAGCTCCTTATCCACTCAGCCACCTGCTCTTAATCAAGGCAAGCAGAAATTTTGTGCCAAAAATATATAAACTGATATTACAAAAATTTTCCCAGTGAGCAACTTCAAAGGAGGCTATTGAGACAGTATTCACACTGTGCAGTAAATGGACATGGGGTGGGTACTGTTGTCTAGTACGCAATGGACAAGATGTTTCTTGTATTCTCTTCATTTTGGACTGATGAAATAAAACAGGTATGTGAATGGAAATATTGCTCATGCAGACGGACAGTCACATTTATTCTAGCAATCTAGTAATACAAGAAATAAGAGCAAAAAAAAAAAAAACAAAAGACAAAAAGTTAACTATTTTGTATTTCAAAAGATCACAAATAGATTAATTAACATTAAGCACTTATTAAAACATGACACTGATCACATTACTCTTCACTGTAGGTTATAAATGATGCGTCTTAAGTCTTGATTTAAAAGCTTCAGAGTTCATTTTGAATATGACACAACATGGCCCAGCTCCATACAAATTTGGTTTGAACCCCAAACCACAGATTTAACATAATACATGGTTTTAAGACAAGTGCATTAAAACCTGCATTAGATGAACCCTACGTTTAACACTTAGAGTTTAGACGTTTTGTCTGTTTCACCTTTCTACATCGGCTGGTGCAGACTCCTCTGCTCCTTCTGGTTCAGACAAAGGTTGGTCAGAAGAAGAGTTGGCAGGTGGAGTCTCTTCACTTTGGCTGTTGAGGCTCTCCAGCTAAGCAAAGATCAGAAGGAGAACACACACAAGAAACAAAAATCAAACAGTCAAAGCAGAAAATTGTTACTGAATATTACATCATAGGGGTGTGGCAATCAAAATATGCACACATGCTTACAGAACTAAAACAAAATTCAGTTTAATTAAGAGTTTCAACAAATGTGTCAAACATGTGTATAGGATTTTTTTTTTTTTTTTTGCTTTTATCAGAGAATATACTTCAGGAAATAAGAAGCAATCAACCATAAATCTGAAGGTACTCAACAGATGACAAGCATGACAATAAAGAGGTTAATGTTTCCTATAAATGTTCAGTATACTTGTATAGGTTCAGGGTGGACACCCCCCCCCCCCAAAAAAAGAACCCATAAAACTTGCTGACTTTTGCAGAAATTATATGGAGTGACTGATTTGGCTTGTGTTAAGCGTCAGTATCACCACTGCTCTGTATTGCCATCATCTCCCAGCATCCCCCAAACATGATGATGCCTATTATTGACGTCACATACAAACCTCATCCGGCCTCCTGGTTTTGGGTTGTTCAGCGTCTGTACCACTGTCCTCCTCGGGGTCCGTGGATGCAGGACTGCTCGTTGTGACTGGTATGAAGCCATCGTGATCATTCTCAACATGCTCACTGTCTTTGCATTTCTCTGGAGCAGATGATGAGGAAGATACCATTTTAAAAGTCCACAGTCAGATTTGAAATCTGAAAAATGTCTTAAGTTGTTCATTAGTTTATTTGTGAGTGAAAAGCTTCATAACCTCTTCCAAGAAAACTGAATGAATGCATAATTGAATGCATACCCTCTATAGGAGGCTATCAATAGTGTGTTTGTCAATTTGATTCTTTGATTTCAGATTGTCCTTGAAAGCACAGGTTTACTATAAATGATACCTACTGGCAATACGCTTTTTGAAGATGCTTTTCATTTCATACCAAAAATGATTAAAGGAACTCCTTCTACAACGCTGATCTAAAGAGGTACATCAGGCACAAGATGAAGATATTCTAGACTAACTTGAGAGCTGCATGGGTGCTTCTAACCTTTCTTTACTTGCACTGACATCACCATATCTTGAACCTTCTTGTAACGCAGCAATGACTGCTTAAGTTCTTCAATCTTACGATCCTGTAAAGCAAAAGGCAACTGATTAGTAAGTAAACCTAAATTGGATGAGGATTACCTCAACATAACTTATTTTATATTTACCTTCTCTTCATTGGCTGCCATTAATGACTCCACTGCTTTTTTCATCCTCTGCACCGCCACATCTAGTGAGGAAAGAAAAAAAGGATTACAAGGAAGTTAGTAAGCCAGAAATTGCACAATGCAGGATTAATGTGACTGAAGGTCATGATTATCAGTCTATATGCTGCAACATCACTTTACTCTGAGATTTAAAGAAGATCCAGAGTTAGTACAATGAAATTGCTCTACATAAGTGCATGTTCACTCACAGAAAATACAGATATGGAAAAAAAGGCATACTGTCACATGAAACTGCACATTATGTGTTAGCATGATGGCTTCGAATGTGTAGAGGAGTTTTAAAGAGACATGTTTTTGGGCACAAGAACAGATTATAGTTGGAGGACATGAGGTAGGAAGTTGAGTGCACAGCCTGAGTGGTTATATAATTCATTTCTCATTCCTGCTGAAAATAGTGCAAACATTCCTCCTTTAGGAGCCAGGGTTGGATGGTGGGTTTGTTCTGTTCAAGCTCCTTAAAAATTGCTCCCCTCTGAGGTTTGAGTGATATGGTGGTTTTTGGTAGGGCAATAGCACTCCAGCAGGTTATAGACAAGCAGAGTTCAGATGGTGCATTCCTTTACATGCAAACAGGGGCGGATGTGGATGCAATAATAAAATGCAATAAATATGAGCATAAAACCCCCCTTACGTTTCTCTTTCAGCCTCTTTCTAAGTGTTTCATCTGGATGACACGCTAAACAGGACGAAAAATTTTGAACACTGTCAACAGAGACTTCACTACTCATATGACGTCAAGTTCAGTAAACATATTAATCCAAACTGCAACATGCATGTGTCAGTGCTGATCAGGCGGCGTAAATTCAGGTTATCCCACCTTTTTCTGTTGGTGTATTGACACAAGAAATGGCTTTGAAGCTCATATCATCATGCAGCCTCCTCACGTCCCCGTCTTTACTTTCCAGCTGCCTCTTCAGCATGGCCAACTCCTCCTGTTAACACGGGGCAACGGTAAGGCAGCTGTTTCCTTCACACAGTCGCTACCTCTTCCACCACCAACACCACACAACCAACAATCCACAACACAAGTTCACAAACACTGACATGGGACACGGGCTGCACCTGCTTCGAGGAGCAACATGTGCAAGGTGTTATATATATATATATATATATATATATATATATATATATATATATATATATATATATATATATATATATATATATATATATATATATATATATATATATATATAAAGACTCGATCATGGACACAGACCATGTTACGCACAGAATTTAGAAAAAACTGAAAAGGAAATAAAAGGGACAAGACTCAACTCATTCCAAATCTGAGGGGGGGGGGGGGGAAATTCCTCAAAATGAAAGCATTCCTGTAGTTTGAATATGTGAACATTCATGTAAAGTGGTGCACTGTTGTTGTGAATGATTGTTTTATAAATGTGACATAATTTTGCCTGTGCAGGGGAAAGACTGTTGGAAAAACAGAATTTTCTTAAAAAAATTAAAATAAAATAAAAACAGAACAGGAGAACCAAAGGGAGAGGCTGAAAACCATAATCATATGGGAAGCACAAGAGTGACCCTGAGCAAAGCCAACCTTCATAAGCCTGGAGTTTGTGCTCCTTCCTGTTTCTCATACTGCATCTGGCCCACTTTGATTTTCAGGCTAGAAAGCATGGCCATTAGTGATGAGCAGTAGAGACACAAAGTAACAACAGAATGGTACAGCTGCAAGAAGAGCTTTAAAAAAGGAGACAAGAATGTGGAATAGTCAAAGTTCAACTGAAGTTATTTCCAGTATAGAAGATTTAGACTTAACGTTATTACTTCTTGTGTATTTGCATGGCGCCATTTTGGTGATCGCTCTTCTTTGAACCAATAGTTGCTGGGTTAATGTCACCCTGATAAATCATTATTATGAATAAAAAAAATGACAGCATTCTGTTAAACCCTGATGTTTATTTTTATTACGCATTTATTTGCTGGGAAATATCACATAAAATGAAAATGGTGCAAACAGGACCATTAATGTGTTCATCTCAACACTGCACCCAATGAGGAAAGTTGGTTTCTTAGAATGCAGAAGACAAAACCACACACCAATTTTTCTGGGTCAGGCTCAAAATGTCAACTGTTTGTCATATGTACCAAGTATGAGAGTAGATGTGATTGACAAGTGTAGAATTTCCTCTTACTGTATGTGAGAATAACAGAGCAAACCTGAGCAAGAATATAAGAAACAGTTTGTGCAGAACTTGTGTGACTCACTAAGGACAGAGAAGTGTGCTGTCTAACTTGTGATTATTTGCTCTTACTTCTGCAATAACTGACAAATTTGATGAACTGGGGAAAAAGAGTGAGCAAGAGAGAGAGAAAGAGTTACAAATATAGAGCTTTTAAAACTTTTCTCTGATAACTCACCTTTGTAGATTTAAGTTTCTTTTCATACTGAAGCTTTTCACTCTCCAGCTCTGTCAGTTTATACCGCAGTTCATTAATTTCAAGAATTAAATCCTGAAAGAAAGCAAATGCAAAAACAAACAAAAAAACACACTAATAAGAATTCAGTAATGTAATATGAAATATAAAGACACACACACACACCCTGTTAACATACATATAAGCACAACTTTGTAGACTATAAAAAAGAAAAGTTTTTTGTGGCATGATATAAAACATTATAGGCTTCTGTGGTTGCAGTTAGAAAAACTGAGCATAGTGCAACTTTTGTCTTTTGCATCACTTGTTATAAAGCTCCATGATGAAGTGATACAAGGAGGATTGTCTTAAAAACGATGTTAAATCACACCTGCACTTTGCCAGAAGGCAGATGGGAAACCAGAGTGTTAATTTGATTTGTTTTACAATCCTTTTCCACTCTACCCCAACACCAAGTTGTGAATGGGGATAAAACAAGCGTCCAAATCGTCCAAACTTTGTCTGAATGGGGTTGTATTATAGATATTTGAAGAGACTGATTTCATTTTTGGAGAGTGGATTCTTAAAATCAACTACAGTGATAAAATGAGAGGAAGTTGCTTTTAAAAAGAATTTGTATACAGACATTAAGGAAAACATGGACAGCAGCTTTGTGTTCCAGTGTGATGAAAGAGACGAACATGCCACTGCAATAGTAACCAGCCTCATTTGAAAGATTTCCAAGAACTCTGCAGTTCGTCTGGCTAACAATCTCATTCCAACTTCAGTGAGCGAACAACCAGAGGACACTCAATTTAAAAGTGATCAAAACCAAAGCAAACCAAAATGATCAATAATTACTGCAAACAGTAAACTGAAGACAGCTGTGGAATTCCATTTCTCATAGTAATTACGCCTCTCCTGCACATGTTAGTTTGGTCTGTGAGTGTATGCACATACTGAGGCAGGAGAGAGAAATACAAGGTAAAAACAAAAAAGTGTTCTGTCCTAAGAATGAACCCACCTACCTCACTGTCCCTATATCTGTCATCAAAACCCATTTTATCTTTCTCCATGGTATTCAGCTTCAGCTTCAAAGCAGACACTTCAGACATTAGCTCCAGCTTCTGGGACTCCACCGCAGTTCTGCATAGAAGCTCCTGAAAAGATTAATAAAGATTTACCAAAAACTGTTTTGGGGGTTCTAAATAAATAAAATAAAAACAAGAAAAATAATATTAATACTTTATGTTACTATTCTTATTTTGTTATTAACTGATTGTGGATCATGTCTTTACTGTCCATTGGACAGAGAAAACTGAGCAGCAAAATTACAAACATTTCTGCAAACGTTGTTCCATCACTACAACTGGTTTAGCCAATTTTCTTTTTATGTGGCTGTAGCTCCTGCTGCAATTGTGTGAAGTAGGAAACAACACATTCTGAAAGCAGTTTAGATTGTTTTCAAAACTGTCACGATGGTTCCGGTTTGGAGACATGGGACTTTTTTTTTTTTTTACCCCACAAGTCCTGGCATCACGTCTCTTTCACTGAAATAAGAAGGCTAAGGATTTCAGGCTTTTATGCAGACTTCCTCTAAAACTGAGGATTGTTAACACAGCTTAGTTTAAGCTTTGTTACAGCTTGAATCCAATGTGTCACAATAAACATTTTAAATTTATTACCAAATTGTTTCTGTGTGACAGAACTCCATCGGACCTTGAAAGAAAAAGTTTGAACGTATTTATATTAAAATGAACTATAGTGTCTATTATGTCAGTGCTTGTGTCTTATCTGTGTTTAATGGCTATTACAATTGGTAGTGGTTTAAGTCATCATTGTTTGATATTGTTTGAGAAAAGTAGAATGGAAATAAATGAGGCATTGCCATTCACTTCTTGAACTGACATGTTCAGGCTGGACAACATTTCAACACAACAGAGCTTCAGCCGATCTTGTGTTCCAAATGAAAGTTAAAGAGGCTGTTTGTTAGATGACGTTTGTCATCTAACAAACATTGCTGTAGTGTAAACATATTAAAGAAACCATTGACTGTGGGTGTGCACACACACTTTGTCCTGAGGTCCATCATAAATGACACACCTGCTGCAGCATTTCCTCAGTGGCGTTGAGTTTGTCTCTGTGCTCATCTAAACACAAGTCCAGGTCCCTTATCTTCTCTCCCTGCGCCTCCACCTGGTCTGTCAGCACACTCACCTGCATGACACCAACAAGTTACTTCTTAAAAATTGATGTGCATGCACGCGGACACACACACATCTAATAGATCCAAAGTAAATACTATTATTTAATGTTGCACTAAGTTTGAGTTGTATGTAGACATTACTCCATCAGTACCTGAAGCACCAAAGACTCCTTATCGCTTTCTAGTCTGGAAAGTCTTTCCTGGTAGTGGTCACCCCCGCTCAGTGAGATGTGCCCATTGGACTACAGAGACAATAGAGTACATATTTAGAAGATGGTCATGTTAGTTCTCTTCCATCAATTTTGAAACAGTGTTAAGGCATGCAATTAATGAAGCATTTTTACTCAAATACTTATTATCGTTCCTTATTACCAAGGAGCCTAGCAAGTGGACACGGTCAAGGAGTCACCCACATAACACCTGTAGGCAGCTGAAAACAAGGCTACATTTAAGAGATCAGGATGAACCTCATGTTTCCCTGGGTTGTTGCCAGTAGGGTCCCAAAGAATTTCAGGGAGGTGGTGCATGGCACCGGCACATGCTTCCAACCTCACCAAAACTTCAAAAACCTCACGGCAAACCTTGTATGGTTCAGTGCCTAATAATGCTCTCAAATGAAAGTCCTCACATCAAAGAGATTTGCTCGAATCCATTTCAACAAAACCTTACAAGGCTGCTAAGTAGCATTCAGACTGCTACACTCCAAGTGACTTACAACATTACATACAGACTCTGGCATTTTACTGGCCTACAGCCCATCATCCCCCCTACAAAATACCAAACTATTCTGGCTCCCAGGAAATCAGCATGTTTCTTGCAGGGCACTGGCTGTGACACCAGTGATTCTTCTTGAATTCCTAGGGAGCACAGTGACCGTTCTGTGTTTATTTAGCAAACAAAACAATATTTGTCTGCTTGCACAGTGCACTCAGATGTTTGAACTGGCTCGTCTGCATTTACAGCTTCAACGTAGCGCTAAAGCAAGCCAGATGTGCAAAAACTTGTTTGCAACCCGTTTTCACAGGGAAACTAAATCCTCAAAAACCTTGATTATGGAGCTCCGACTGCAGAAATGACATTGATGTACTTTAATAATAATAATAAAAGCCTCTTTTACAAGCACACTTGAACTGCAACTAATGATTATTTTATGTAACTGATAATCTAACAATCTTTTTTATGAGTGCATTGATTATTTTCTGATTAGTCAGCTATCTTTTGGATAATTTAGCAATGAATTTGGAACCACAAACTCTACTAATATCTGTCAACCTTGTATTCAAATAGTGCCATTAAAAGTATATATTTTACAAAATAAATAAAAATAAAATCCCAACATATAAAAGGATAGAAAAGTGCCCAAAAATTTAAATAATTATCGGGGGGGGGGGGGGGGGGGGGGATTTGCCTGTTCCTGAGAAACAGGAAGACCGAAAATCCTAAAATATTTCATAGTGCCGCAACTGACAATATCTACATTATCTAGTAACCCGCTGAGTATTTCCTCAATTAATCAATTCCTTGTTTGGGCCATAAAATGTTAGCAAATGGTGAAAAATACACCAAGAATTTGGACATAAAAACCCTTAAAATGATAAATCAATTACCAAAATAGTTGACAATTTTCAAAAAGCTGATGTGGCATTTTTGATAAGTGTGAGTTTTGAAGCAAGCGTGATCTGAGAGCACGATATCCCCACTGGCTAGTGCTGCTTTGGTACAAGTACTTGCTACATTCTGATAACATTTCAAGGTATGTGATAGCTGATTTCAGAATTCAGGCACCAACTCATGAAACTGGCAGCGTCTAGTTTTGTTAATCAAGGGCCATAACTCTAGAAAAAAATGGGCCCATCTCAAACGATAAGTGTATTACCAACCTATGACAAGGACTTGCATCACCTTTCACGAAATTCCTCTTGAAAGTGTGAGAGAAGTTGATTTCAGAACACTTGCACCCTTTTTTTGGATGGATGGACATACCCACGACATAATCCCCTTCGGGCTTTCAGCCAGCGGGGGATAAAAAGGACAATAAAATTCAAGACAAGGCAACTGCTGTCCCTTATAGAGTTTTCACTTTTGCACATCCCCACACAGCATAACAGCTTCATAACTTCCATTTGATTTTATATAAAACACTTTGAACACCTTTTGGCTTCTGTAAGTATAGAGTTATATGAATAAATGTTGAATGACTGACTGGCTGCATAAATCTGTTACCTTAAGCTGCACTATTCCATTTAGCAGAAAAAAAAAATCTATTCTATTGATTTATACATAATTACACTTATATAACCTTAACTGTTATGCTGGAATCTCATCATATAAATCAGTACCAGATCTGCTAATATCACTTTCACAGGTTTATCTTATTGACAATATCTCAGTGTCTCATGCAGCACGTGTGTACTTTACCACAAGAGACACTCACCAAGTGACCCTGCAGCCACTCAACCAGACTGTCAGCAGTGGAGCTGGGGATCTGGCAGCGTAAACTCTCCCTTTCCTCAGAGTCCATCAGCTCCAGGACACTTCTCAGGTCTTCCAAAAGGTGGAGCGCTCGCAGGCTGCCCATGAAAGGTGAGGTGGGTGACTGGCAGTCATATAAGCCATTTGAGTAGTCCAGAGCCTTGGAGCCTAAAAGAGGCAAAGATGAAAGAGCATGTTTGAGTTGTACACGGACAAACCCTCAAAATCTTCAACTTAGCAACTTATTATGACACAGCAAACTCTGGTGCTGTAAAATGAAGCCAATGAGGAACTGCCAAAGCCTGCCATTCCTTGAGTAGCCATTTGAGTTTGTCAAGTGAGCCAAGTGAGTCAGTCCCCATAGACACCGACACCCACACACAAACTAAGGGTGTAACAATACATGTATTTGTAGTGAACCATTTCGGTACGGGATGTTCGAGTCGGTCCAGGGCTGTGCATGGGTGAGGTCGCGTTGCGTGCATTTACTGTGATTTCTGAACTACAGAGCGCACCTGAATATTAGCCACACCCACCAATTTTAAAAAGAAAAAAAGAAATTGTAGATAAATAATCCACAGGTCTCCATGTTGTAACGAGATATTTACACAGAAAGATGTTAGACAGAAGGATTTTTTAACTTTTAATTGAATACATACCGTAAATGTTTTTCTCTGAAGTGTTACATGTAAATATTGATGCGCACATCATCCAGCGCATGCGCAAGGTGTCCCTGCTCCACACAGAGAACTAAGTCATTTTATAACTTTTTGAGATTTCATCGCATGCAGCCAGGATCGCATGGAGGCTGATCTGATGGTGCAAATTGCCACAGAGCAACTTTTCTTCACTAAAATGCACAGGTAAGACCTTATATTTACACTGTGTGTGTGAATTCACACCGCATGAGGAGCGCAGCTTTCAGGAAATCAACTGACAGCATCAACTGATATATTTGTTGTTTATTTGAGAACATTTTATTAAACTTATTACCAGACAGCACTTTGCAATTATTTTATTTTCCTGTTTGTATAATGTTACAATAAATTGTTGGTTTAAACAACAAGCAAATTTAGGTTTTGTATTTTGTTCCCATACTGTACCGAAAATGAACCAAACCGTGACCTCAAAACTGAGGTACGTATCAAACCGTGATTTTTGTGTATCGTTACACCCCT